>NW_007894803.1:0-523 GCF_000696425.1 Galeopterus variegatus
ATGTGGTCCATCCATACAATGGAATATTATTCAGCCATAACAAGGAATAACAAAATACAACGTGGATGAACCTTGAAAACATGGTCAGTGAAAGAAGTCAGACACAAAAGGCCACATGGTGTATGATTCGATTTATATGAAATAATGCAGAATAGGCAAATCCATATGGACAGAAAATGGGTTAGTGATTGCCAGGAGCTGGGGAAAGCACCTGCTAATTGAATTATATTTTGGGGTGATGAAAGTGTTTTGGAACTACATAGTGGTGACGATTGCACTGCAATGGGATTGTACTAAGTGACACCATTTTTTTTTCTTTTCCGTTTGCCGGTGGCCAGCTGGGGAATCCGAACCCTTGACCTTGGTGTTATAACACTGGGTTCTAACCAACTGAGCTAACTGGCCAGCCCCTTGTTTGTTTACTTTTAAACGGTTCATTTAATGATGGGTGTGTTCACTTCAAATAATTAAAAACAAAACAAAGGATGGAAGATGAATTAACATATCTGTGTGCTGATGGGAG
>NW_007894804.1:0-523 GCF_000696425.1 Galeopterus variegatus
ACAAACATTCAACCCATAGCAGCTGGTTAGCAGCAGAACTAGGATCTAAACCCAAATTTTCCAGATTTTTATCCCCCTGCTCTTTCCCCTCTCTCATTCTTTTTCCTGATCTCACTTCCTACTGCCATACATGCAGGTGACCTTGGGCTCAACAAGATAGTGTGAAAAAATAATCCTTACCAAATATCAGCTAATAAGGATCTCTACAGAATAGGAGTTTTTAATATCTAGAAGAATGAATACTTTATGATCAGAATTAAATAATGGAATAATAAAGTGACTAAATTCAGGCCAACACTTATTTCGTTATTGACATATTTTATTTATTTCACTTCCTTATTGACATATTTTATTTATTTCAAATATGCATCAAGTGTATGCTGAGATTGCAAATAACAACAACTGTGCTTGTAATTATAAGTACTACCACTTATTGACCACAATTTTTATGCATTATCTCATTTGGCCCTTGAAACAATTCAGAAAGTTAATATCCTCATCTCTGAGGTATGGGATTCTAGTT
>NW_007894805.1:0-523 GCF_000696425.1 Galeopterus variegatus
GCAAAAGGCTGCTCTCCTTGGGGATAGCAGCCCACACATGCCCCCCTGGGCTGGGTGCACTCGTTCAGGGGTCAGCCGGCACATAGAGTCATAGGGCCAGGAGGGGAGTTCCTAGCAGGGATGACTCACAGCCTAATGCCTGAGATGAGATGATGGTGAGATGAGACATTCTGGCTATTGGTAATTTTGACCTCTTTTAATTACAAAGAGCAGGACATGAGAATTCCCTGGGGAAAAAATTGACAAAAATATATGAAATGATGGTTTTTAAGACACTGAACTCCAAGCAATGAAGGCCATAGATCTCTGAGATACAAAGCTCTAGATTATCCCAGCTTACTGCCTTGAGAGAGTTTCCAGGCCATGATGCACAGGGGAGGAACCCAGGTGGAGCCCAGCAAGATTTCTGAGTTTGGGAGACAGAGCTGAGAGTCTGGAGAGACCAAGGCAGCTACAGTACATAGGACACAGTACCAGAGAGGAGTGAGACGCACAGAGAAAGAACTCCAGAAGTCTGGAGAGG
>NW_007894806.1:0-523 GCF_000696425.1 Galeopterus variegatus
CTCCCAGAGGGCCGACCCATGCTAGGGGGAGTCAAAGAGGAACTGTGTGCTGAGGGACCCTGCCCCGAGGAGTTCACACCCGGCAGTGGGAGAGACTGGACACCTACTGGGCAGGGTGCGGCAGGGCACAGCTTTGATGTCTCAGCTGAAAGACAAGGTTTGTAGAAGACACGCCTCAGCCCTGTTCTGAGCACACAGAGTGGGGAGGGGTCCGGCAAAAGGAGGCGGAGTCTCAGAAACAAATAAATAAATAAATAACAATAATAACACACCCTGCGGGAACCCTTTGCAAGGCTCAATAGCCCCATCTAGTGTACACAGAGTGTGAAAATGCCCCGATAGCGAGGTACAGAACACACACACCTTACGGAACTGGTAGGGTGGTGTAGACTTTCCGCAGACGTCCAAGATCCCAGTGAAAATCCCTGCCAAAATGAATAAACACCCAAAAAGAGATACCCAAAATGCAAAAAACCAAGAAAGTACACCGCCAAAAGTTAATAAATCTCAAACTCTAGATCCT
>NW_007894807.1:0-523 GCF_000696425.1 Galeopterus variegatus
TACCTGGTGTGCTATCCCCAACTCAGACTTACTGTTGTGGACCCCTTATATTTGGTTGCTCTGCATTCTTTTCTTCTTTCAGTAACGTCAACCAGATTTTCCTTTGCAGACCCATCCTCATACACTCAGTCCATGTGGCTTGGTTTGAATAATGCCATTCCAGCTTAAGGAATAGGCATGATACACTAGCCTGGTCAATCAAAGTTGTAATGATTGGTTCTGAAATTGGCAGGTGATCCAATTTAGATCCAATTAAATGAAAATGATAGCATTTGGGTTTCTCTTGAAACTGTCTTGAAAGTTGTGTTTTCTTTCTGATAACATAGCAGCTGGTAGAATGCAAATCTGGAGCTGTGGTGACCATCTTTTCCACCACTTGAAGAGCCCCTTCCTGGGAAGGAAGCCAACACAGAGAAGTGCAAAGGGACAAATTTCTGAAAATACCATTTAAATACTGTTGAACCTTGAACAACATAGGCTTGAATTGTGCAGGTCCACTTATATGCAGATTGTTTTCAATAAA
>NW_007894808.1:0-523 GCF_000696425.1 Galeopterus variegatus
GGCTTCACTTACAAACTCAGAAAACTTCTTCAACAAAAAAGCAAACATAAACACACACACATACATACACACACATACATACACGCACATGTATTTTCTTTTCTTTTTTTTTAACCTTTTCTCCTTCAAATAATGATTGGGGTAACATTTTACCTGGAAGTCATCAGACTAAAGTAAAATCAACCTATCTGCCTCACTGCCTCACAGCAAACACTTTTTGATGTCAATACAAGTGATGGAATTAATTGGGAGAGTATTCATTAAGTGTGCTTTATTTGCCTAGACTGCATAATGGAACAGAAAGGGGAGACTTTTATAGATTTTCCCATTTCTTCCACTGTCTGCCCTACTTAACTTCTAACCTAAATTGCAAACATAGCTGAAGGTATTTTTGTCTTATGTAACTGCAAATGCCTGCATCTTTAATAGAGATGATTTATAAAGAGGTTTTGGAACACACTGACTTCATAACAAAGAAGCTCCACTCCCAGAAGAATCATTGAACCATACATTACCAGTACCT
>NW_007894809.1:0-523 GCF_000696425.1 Galeopterus variegatus
GCCTGCTGAAGGAAACGAGGAAGGCAGCAGCACTTGGTAAGCTGGAATATTCTGGTAGCACGTGAAGGACCACCACAGTGGCATATGGGGGACAGAAGAAATTTCCATGTGCTACAGCTGCCCCCAGGGTGCAGGCAGCACTGATGGCCGTTATTCCAGAATAAAGCCATGAGATCCAGATGAGCCCGGGGCTGAATGTGGCTTCTGCTACAGACTGCTCCCCCAGAGCCCCCTAGACGTACCTTCAAGGTGAGCAGCATGGACAGGAACTTCCTCTGGTCCCCGATCAGCATGGCATTGCTGATGATGGGCAGCTCCATTTTCACAGCCTCCTCGATGGGCACAGGGGGCACATTCTCCCCACCGGCCGTGATGATTAACTCTGGGGAGGCAAGGCCAGGTCCCAGCACAGGCTGTAGTCCAGGTGCCCCAGCTGAGCCACGCCCCAAGCCTCAGCCACAACCCAGAGGCCAGAGCAGCAGGTAGTGCTGCTGAAGATGCCCCCTCTCTGGGAACCAAGTGT
>NW_007894810.1:0-523 GCF_000696425.1 Galeopterus variegatus
CACACTCTCCCGAGTGAGCCACGGGCCGGCCCGAAGAAAATATTTTTTAATTAAAGCAATAGGTTCTGGGGTTTGGCAAATTATGTTAACTAAAAGCTCTCATGCTGTAAACACCTACAGTGTTATAATGATCATTAACATTTTTTAATGTATAGCTGAACTCACAAGAAAGAAAATCCTAAAGGGCCAGAAATAAAGAAAGAATTGAGTACCAGAGCAATAAGCATGTGTGTTGATGATACTTCTGCACTTAAGAGTTATTATAGTACAAGATTTTCAAAGATAATTCACCACTAAAAGTTGTAAAATGTTTAAACAGTTCATCATTTAACAAATATTCAGTCTATAAGTATTGAATTCTTATTACATATCAAGTATTGTTCTAGGTTCTGGGGATATAGAGATGAACTTGGGATGAAAATACCTGACCCTATGAAAAAGTAAGGGAAGGGGACAGACAATATAGAGATACATAATGTGTCCAGTGGTGGTGTGGTATAATATGAGTGCTGTGAACAAAAAA
>NW_007894811.1:0-523 GCF_000696425.1 Galeopterus variegatus
TTCCCACCCTCTTAACACTGCCACAGTGGGGTCAAGTTTTGGAGAGACACTCAATCCAAGGAACCTATATTGTACATTTTTTCAATCTTTATTTAAGGCAATTTTTTTTTCTCCTTTTTGTCTTTTTTCGTGTCCGGCAACGGACCGCAACCCTCAGTGTCGCACCCGCACCGGACTGGGACCGACAACGGGATCGCAACCCTCAGTGCTGCTCCCGCGCCTCGCTCAGCCAGTGAGCGGGAACCGGTCTGTATGTGGGATCCGAACCCTCAGTGGGAGCGCCACCACACTCCCAAGTGGCGCACTGTAGCAGTGCGCCACAAGGCCGGCCCTATTTAAGGCATTTTTAAATTAGATTCTATGTAAATACTACAATGCTTTTATTTCAAGGCATTTTGGAAATGAACACGGAGTTTATCAGAAAAGGAAAAATGTCAAATGAAGAGAAATCCCACCATAAGAGTTAGGTAAAATGGATACATATATATTAAAGGTGAGAATGATAACTGGAAAAATCTTCTCC
>NW_007894812.1:0-523 GCF_000696425.1 Galeopterus variegatus
TTTTTTTTTTTTTCTGGAAGTTTTGTTGTTGGTGTATAGAAACAGTACTCTTTTTGGATACTGATTTTGTATCCTGAAGATTACTGAAATCAGTTAGTTCTAAGAGTTTTTTGGTGGAGTGTTTAGGTTTTCCTATATAGTAGATCATGTCATTTACAGAGACAAATTTATTTCCTCTGTTCCAATTTGGATGTCCTTTATTCCTTTCTCTTCCCTAATTGCTGTGGCTAGAACTTCTAAAACTATGTTAAAATAGCAGTGGTGAGAGTGGGCATCCTTGTTTTCTTCCAGTTCTTAGAGAAAAGGCATTTCTTCCTTTGGGATGATGCTTTCTGTGAGTTTGTCATACACGGTTTTTATTATGCTAAGATACTTTCCTTCTATACTTATATTGTTGAGAGTTTTTACAATGAAGTGATGTTGAATTTTATCAAAAGCTTTGCAGCATTTATTGAGATGAACATGTGGTTTTTGTATTTCATTTTGTTGATGTTTGTATCACATTAATTGATTTGCCTATGTT
>NW_007894813.1:0-523 GCF_000696425.1 Galeopterus variegatus
ATGTACCTATTTAAGATGTACAAAGTTTGATGGTTTGACAAATTGAGGCAAAAATACCTCAGTCAAGATACAGAATATTTTCATCATCTCAGAAAGTTCACTCATATCCCTTTGCATTCGGTTACATTCCTTCCTAGACAACCACTCACAGGAATACTGAAGACAAAATAGAGCTGGCTCCTTTGAAAACTATACTTATTAATAGGACCATAAAAATAAGCACATTCCTACAAGCCCTGGACCTCACAGAAATGAATGTATACTAAAGGAGAGTCAGGAGGAGGCATTCATCACTTTCTGATTTTTCATCTTTTTTTTTTTTAAAGTTTAGTATGGATTCATTCCTGGGGAAACTGGGAGAATACAAGCTGCAGACTAATGCCTGGGGGAACAGCGATAAGTGTGAGCAGGGATGTCACACACACGCAGATATACACACATGTACATGTGTGTACACACAGGTACACACACCTAGACATATACACATGTGCACAGATACACAGAAATACGCATGTATACACAC
>NW_007894814.1:0-523 GCF_000696425.1 Galeopterus variegatus
TGTATATTTTACAATAATAAAAAAAAATTAAAAACAGATGCTTCATCTGAATTTGGTGGGGTGAGGGTAACCATGTCTGCCTGACTTCACAGTAAGGTGAGCAACTCACCTCTATTAGTGATGTTGGAGGTAAGGTCCAGGAGGCCTGATAGTTGGCCTCAACCAGCCCTGTCCTGTTACCAGGTTCTTGACTCTGCCACAGGAAAGAATTGAAGGGCAGAGTCACAGTAGCCAGTGAGAACAAGTTTAATATAACAGATAAGAAATACAGGTTCCCCAGAGGGAGTGCAGCATAGCTCCAAAGACTGAGCAGGACCCATACCAAGTTTAACACAAAAATGAGAAATATGTACTTAAAGTTCAGTACACACGTAGGCTGGCTCAAGAGAGTGAGCAGCTGCTTGCGTAAGTAAGTTTGATACAAAAAGAAAGAAATACACACTCCACAGGCAGAGTGCGGTACTGGCTCCAGGAGAGTGAACAACAGCCCCGCCTTCTGCTGGGATTCAGCTTTTATAGTTTT
>NW_007894815.1:0-523 GCF_000696425.1 Galeopterus variegatus
TCTTTTAGGAATTTAGAAAACTGCCATGCTAACCAAAATATCGAAAGAGAAGGCAAAGGCCACAAAGCCGAGACAGGCAGCCCTTCTGGTTGCAGCAAGTGCTCGTAGCTGTGGCCTTGCCAGCAGCTCTCCCTCCAGTGGCCTTGCCAACTTGGAGAGGGCAGCCCAAGCTGACTCCTTTAGGGTACTGCCATGGCGTGGACCATGCCAAATATCAAGTAGGATATTGAGCTGGAGAAAGGATCACAGGATAAGACCAAAGTAAGCCTGTGACAAATCTAAGTAATCAGTTCTTGACATTAGATGCAACAGAAAGCTTATTTTTTTTAAATCTGAGTTTTACCATATCTCAAAAATTCTCATAAAACTGCTAAGGGTAGGGTTGATTGCTCTCAATATGTTCATGTCTCCTTGGTGATTCTTATGTTCACCACTTTTTATTAAATTGGTGATTCTTATGTTCACCACTTTTTATTAAATTAATACTCACATTTTATATCGGTACACTTCAGGTAAGTAGAGA
>NW_007894816.1:0-523 GCF_000696425.1 Galeopterus variegatus
AGAAAGAAAGAAAGAAAGAAAGAAAGAAAGAAAGAAAGAAAGAAAGAGAGAAAGAAAGAAACCCACAAACATCTCTTAATTCTGCACCTGTGTGTTAATGACTGTATGACTAGAAAAAAAAGCCAGCCTAATTCTCAAGGGAAAAGAGAAAGAATTATTAGCAAACGGGGTTTAAAAAATGAACTATGCTGGCATACCGGGGTTTAAAAAATGAACTATGCTGGCATACTGGGCCTGCTGCGTGCCTGGCCCGGACTCATCAGCGGCTCTCTGTAAGCGCCCTCTCACGTGCAGTTAGGGGCTAATACATGTCTGGCTGGAGTGTGGCATCAGGTTGCCTTGGTGGTCACACACAGAAGACGGTATCCCATCTGTTTTTCGTTTTTTTCCAACTTTCTGATGAGCACAAATCCAGATGGAGAATAAACACAGAACCTTTCCTGCACCCTGGCAGTGGCCTTGCACATCGGGCGTCCTCCTGTATTCTTTAACACGTGGAAGGCTGTGTTCCCCAGGCAGTTCT
>NW_007894817.1:0-523 GCF_000696425.1 Galeopterus variegatus
TGTCATTTTTAACAACATGAAATGAACACAGAGGACATAATGCTAACTGAAATAAGAAAGATGCAGAAAGGCAAATGTTGTAAAATCTCACTTATATGTGAAATCCAAAGAAGTCAAACTCATAGAACTAGAGATTAGAATAGTAGTTGACAGGTTTCGTGGAGTTGGGATGGGGGTGGGGAGATGATCACAGGGTACAAAGTTTCAGAGAGATAGGATGAATCAGGTCTACTATGAATTATGGTAGCTGTAGTTAATAACAATTTATTGTGTACTTTAAAATTGCTAAGAGAGTAGATCTTAAATGTTCTCACCTAAAAGAAATATGAGTATGAGAGATGATGAATAAGTTAGAGAGCGTGATTTAATAATTTCATAATGTATACATATACCAAAACACCATGTTGCACAACATAAATAAATACAGTTTTTAACTATTAACTACAACTTAATATAGCTTGGAGGAAACAATCTTATAGGCTCACAGATTCTGAAATTGTGATCACATGGAGAAGGTGGTCTC
>NW_007894818.1:0-523 GCF_000696425.1 Galeopterus variegatus
ATGACTCTGGAGTTTCAGTAGATTAAATCTTTATTCTTCTTAGTTGGTAATCAATGCATTTTGTGGTATTATTTGTATGCACAGAGCTTGTTTAAAGTTCTACATTTGTATTTGTATTTTTTGTGTAGATGTGGCCAGTAGGAGTGTCTGCACTTCCTAAAGCGTGTTCAAGCCTGGTCTTCCAACAGTTTCCCTTCTGTGTGTGTTTTCTTCTCAGAAGGTTGTATATTTACAGGAGGCATTACACTTTGGTTTTAACCTCAAAAGTACTCCTTAAACTTCTTTTAATAAAATGAAATACCAACGAATGAAAGTCTTTCTTTCCATCTTATCATTGCCAAGAGGATTGTTAGTAGAAGATTTATCAGAAAGTTTTGGCTACTGGTATATCATTTTGATGAGGCTGGGAAAAAAGTTATATTATGGACCATCTTATTGCCACTTACTTTTCTCTAAATTTTGTCATTTTAAATGTGGTGAATTAACAACTGGAAGCCCGGTTGTGAATAGTGTACGTTCTTTC
>NW_007894819.1:0-523 GCF_000696425.1 Galeopterus variegatus
ACCATATCCTGAATAGCCTGATGAAACAACTCTTGCCTTTTATTTTGTATAACCCTGTGCACAATAGATACTTAACGGGCATTTTCTGAATGAGCTTGGGCTGTCAAAACAAAATACCATAGATTGGGTAGCTTTAACAACAAAAATTTATATTTTCTCACCGTTCTGGAGGCTAGAAGTCCCAGGTCAAAGTCCCACACATTTTGATTACATTTTATTAAGGTGAAACATACCAATTTCCCTTGTAATTTCTTCTTTAACCCACGGGCTTTTTAGAAGTGTGTTGATTAATTTTGAAATATTGAGGGATTTTTGAGATATCTTAATGTTATGGATTTCTAATTTAATGTCATGTAGACAGAGAATATTCTCTAGGAGTTCAGTTCCTTTATATTTATTGAGACTTGTCTGAGGGTCAGGAGATGGTCTTTCTTGGTGATTGTTCCATATGCACTTGAGAAAAATGTCTATTCTATTCTTGTTGGGTGTGGTCCTCCATAATGTCAGTTAGGCCAAGTTGGCT
>NW_007894820.1:0-523 GCF_000696425.1 Galeopterus variegatus
TGAACAAAATAAAATTTAAATAAACAGTGATAGATGCCAGTGAATCACTGCTCCCCTGAGAACATGCTTGGTCATGACAGACACAGTGAGGGAAAAGCACAAACACTGCTGGCCCAGCCTCCCCACTGCCCTTTTCCTCCCAATCAGACCCCCGGGAACCTTCTGGTTTTCCTCAGCTTCAGGCAGGCAGGCAGCAAGTCTTAGGAGGCAGCAGGAGTAGCCACTGCAAAGGAGGAGGAGGAGCAGGCTGGGCTTGTTGGAGGAGACGCCAGAGGTGGTATTCCCTCCCAGGGAAGAGCACGGCTGACAGGGACAGGCCATGGGAGGAACACCAGCATAGGAAAGTGACAGGAAAGTGTTTTCTCTTAGCAACCATAGGGGAGAGGGCCAGCTCTGTCAGGAGACGCTTCAGGAAGCCCATTTGCTGCAGAGGCTGCAGGCCCAGAGCTTCACTGGCAGACTGTCGCATGTGAGGTGCCCGTGGGACACCCAGGTGATGCTCCTCAGCAGCTTCTGGGCCCCA
>NW_007894821.1:0-523 GCF_000696425.1 Galeopterus variegatus
CGAATTTGCAATCAATTTTAGGAAACGTTTTCACCTTCTATTTTTTAAAACATTGGTTGCTGTTTCCTCTTGCATAATTATAAAAGTGCAGGCTGAGGCCTCCTCCTGATGGTTTAGGCAGCCACAGTGAGGACAGGGGAGACTGCAGTTCCTCTTGATTGTATCATTGGCTGTATCCCTGTGCCAGCTCCCAGCAGCTGGTGACAATCCAAAGCAAAGTCATGTACCCTTGAGACCTATGAGGCATTCCTTCTGAGAGGTGTCTTGAAAATGCTATTCTGGGAATTAAGAGCCAAATATCAGGCTTTGGGCACAGTTTGTACTCTGGAAATAGTTGATGTTTTCCAATTATTTTATTGGTAAACAAAATTTATTGTCAAGTTTTTAGGGTACTGGCTGGAGAGTCAGGAAGCCTGGGACCTAGAGTTTTATCAGCCCCTAATTATAAGGTCCCTGGTGGCAGGACCTTGCGTTTTGCCTGTGGTGTCCCTAGCATCAGCATAGAGGCTACACATAGTACTTG
>NW_007894822.1:0-523 GCF_000696425.1 Galeopterus variegatus
ATGTAAATATGTCTGTGGATCACTTTAGCATTTTTATGTCATATAGATCTAAAGTGAAATAGGTGGAGGAGAAACTTCCTCATGTTTGACAAAATGACGTGTAAAGTTTCGAAGAATTACGAACTATTAATCTATGAGCTGTTTTCCCAAGAGATTTACAGCACTTATGAAATTTAAACAAGTACCTATTAAGTAGCAAACTAGGTACTAGAGTTATTTCAGTCGGTACTCGAAAACTGCATAGTAAATACAAAGAAACAAACAAAGAGGGCTCAAATGGACAATTGCTTCCTACCAGAAAACTAGTCCTTTTAAACAAATGCCTGGGACTTCTGATAGATGAAAGTTTAACAATAGAAAATTTAGGCACACACACACACACATAAAACCCTGGGCCACAAAGAGAGTTGATCTCAAAGTCTAAGTTGCAGTAATACAATCAAAATAACAATAATTTTAACAATGTGTCTGTCCTCTGACAATCAAGAGCTTTACAAATAACAGTAACAATTTAAAGACTACA
>NW_007894823.1:0-523 GCF_000696425.1 Galeopterus variegatus
CAGGCCCCGGCTGACTCCCGGCCGGGACTCCGGGTGGGGCTTGGCGGTGGAAACAGGGCGCCAACCAGCCCGTGGATGGATCCAGCTCTCGGAAGTCACGCGGCCACGAGTGGGATTGGGGCCGCACGCAGGCCTGGCTTCCACACTCACCTCCGACCGACCTCCTGAGCAACCCGGAGCCTTTCCTCGCCTTCTCGGGGCCTGTTTTTCCGTCTCTGACCCGGTGGGCGGCTGTTGACAATAATCTCAGAGGGCCTGTCCAGCGCTCTCAGAGCACAAACATCTCGCTGCAGACCAGCCTCGTGGCTCCCCTGCTGGTGTCTCTGAACCTGAGCAGTGAGGAGGTGGCTGTCACTATTGCACACGATTTTTCTCTCAGATACTTTTGATTTTTCTTCCAGGGTTTGGCGAAGAATCCAGCCCCTCAGCAGAGAGAGAGGGAAGGCTACCTCTCTCCTTAGCCTGGTTGTTGGAGTGAGCAGGACTGAAGCCATGTTGGTACCTAAAGCTGCCTGGGCTGCGG
>NW_007894824.1:0-523 GCF_000696425.1 Galeopterus variegatus
CTGCTGTCCCAGATAGGGAACAAACACATACACATGCAGAGGGGGTTCTGTCAGGCAGTTCTGTTTACTGTAACACAAAAGATCATATTTATATGCTTAGCAGGCAGGGATTTCCAAGCTTAGGCCAATCCTTGAAAAGGTCAAATGTGCACATGCCTTGCCTCTCTATGCTTAGCCCTCCTCCTTAACTTCCCTTGGGCGCCACCTTCTATCTGTTTAGGCCATCTGTTGTTTTTGCTTAGAAAAAGGATACAGTCCCATAGTTCCCCCTTTTTGTTTTAATAGAAGCCTTGTGTGGTTGTGTCTGTCTTAGGTTGTCCCTCCCCCGTTAGGGGATCTTACCCGTCGTTGACTATCCAACCAAGCTGAGGCTGAAAGAACTTGTATTGGTCTTGTGTGGTTGTGACTATCTTAGGTTGTCTCCCCCCCATGGGGGATCTTACCCATCATTGACTATCCAAACAAGCTGAGGCCAAACAGGAGATTACACCTTGGTGTTAATTTTTTTGAAGGGCCAAATTGA
>NW_007894825.1:0-523 GCF_000696425.1 Galeopterus variegatus
GTTGTGATCTGTCCTATTGCCATGAACTAAGATGTGTTTCCCTCTGATTCCTTTATTTGTTTTATTCTTCCTTTACAAACAATAGATTGTAAATGAAATTCATGTATCAATTCATAATTATTTATAAGTAGCAGAAATATCGTAAGCATTTAGTATGCACATATATGCATATAATTAGTAAAAGAACTTCATGAGATAACTAACCACATTTCTGGTGTTATAAATGAAGAGATGAATCGCTGATGGGTAAAGGGGAAATTCCATGTTCCAATAGTCAGTAAGTGGCCAGAGATTCAAAAGAGGCACAGGAAAAAGGCCAAAAAATAAAACATTGGTGCCTATTTTGTATATCGCTCGCTCGGTGGTGTTTCTCATTGGGAGTCATTTCCATCCCCTCATTCCTGCTGTCTCTGTCATATCCGGCTGCTCAGGCTAAACTCACTGATTTCCTCCAACAGAAAAGATGATACAGACTGAGGGAAACGAGAGTGCTGGAGCCACTTTTGTCCTCTTGGGCTTCTCA
>NW_007894826.1:0-523 GCF_000696425.1 Galeopterus variegatus
AAAAAAAAAAAAATGAATTGCACTTCAGCCAGAAAGCCTCGGTTTTATAATTAGGAGAGTGATAAACTCCATCCAAGAAAACACTCATTTAAAACTTTCCATCCCACAGAACAAGTCAGACCCCCACCTCAGTAATTGTCTCAGTTAATTCAACAATTTTCCATTCACCAAACAACTTTATGGCCCAATCTTGACCTCTATAAAACAGAAAAGAGTTGCCTAAGTATAGGTTTTCTTAGATCATGAAATTTACCTTTCCATTCACACCCTCACTTACAGCATGTGGAAGTGCCCAGTTCCACGTGCATTTTTTTTCCCTGCATGGTTTTCGGTTGACAGCTTAATTTTATTTTTTTACTTTTGAAATAAATTCATCACCCTTTCATAATAGGGAATTCCTAACCAAAGACGGGAGTGCAGCAGGGGAGGAGGTCAAATTGCCTGTACGTGCGGCTTAGTTTTGTTAGCATTCCCCCTTTCCCAACTTTTTAAAATCCTGGACAAGAAAAAAAAAAAAAAAAAA
>NW_007894827.1:0-523 GCF_000696425.1 Galeopterus variegatus
AAAATAAATTTAAAAACTTAACTATAAGACCTGAAACTTTAAAACTCCTAGAAGAAAACAGGAAATACTTCAGGAAGTAGGACATGGCAAAGGCTGTGTGAATAAGACCCCCAAAGCACTGGCAACACATGGAAAAATAAATAAATGGGATTACATCAAGCTAAAACACTTCTGAACAGAAAAAAAAGAAAATAATAATAGAACAACAGAGCAAAAAGGCAACCAACAGAATGGGAGAAAAAAATTGAAAACTCTGCATCCAGCAAAGGATTAATATCCAGAACACACAAGGAACTCAAACAACTTAGGGAAAAAACAAGTAACCCAATTAAAAAATGGGCAAAGGAGTCAAATAGACATTTTTCAAAGGATGATATTCAAATGGCCAATAGATACATCCTGGTCATCATACCTTAGCATCAGGGAAATGCAAATCAAAACCACATTGAGATGTCATCTCATGTCAGTTAGATTTGCCATTATCAAAAAGAGTGAATAACAAATGCTGGTGAGGATAGGGAGA
>NW_007894828.1:0-523 GCF_000696425.1 Galeopterus variegatus
TTGGCAAGCAAAGTCAACCTTCAACAAGAAATATAGTTTAAGCCTGGCCAGTTAGCTCAGTTGCTTAGAGTGCAGAAATCACAGGGGCAGTTCAGGCGACAGAATTATTTACACCCATGCCTAGTGCTGGATATCATCCGAAATAGAAGAGACCTCCAGGTGCTGACTTGTGGGGTGAAAGAAGTGGCCAGCCACCCCAAAAAAGAAAAAAGAAAAGACTTACAACTTTTATTGACAAACAAAAGTTTACAACTTTATGTGAATAAACATGCTCTATGCTTCTCTATACAAGGTCGTCTAAAAACTTGAACTATTCTGTGACAATATCCTCTAGTATCAAGGTCACAAGAAAACAGTCCTCGGTCTCTATACAAGGTCATCTAAAAACTTGAACTATTCTGTGACAATATCCTCTAGTATCAAGGTCACAAGAAAACAGTCCTCGGTCTCTATACAAGGTCATCTAAAAACTTGAACTATTCTGTGACAATATCCTCTAGTATCAAGGTCACAAGAAAACAGT
>NW_007894829.1:0-523 GCF_000696425.1 Galeopterus variegatus
ATCCGCGGGACAGAACAGTTGGATGACAATTAAATATCACGTTGAAGTTCTGGAAACGGCAAACGTGTAGGGACCTAAAACGGCGCATTGTTCTCCAGGGATGGGGACGGATGACTACAGAGAAGCGGGAGAGAACGTGGTGATGAGACGTCCGTATCTGAGCTGGTGCTTTCACGACTGTGATGAGAAAGTGCACACTAATAGGGTGAAGTTTACTTTGTGTAAATCATACCTCGATAAACTTGACTTTAAAAAACTCGTGCTGAAGACTATTGAGCAGCCTGGGGAAATCTCCAGGCCCGATTAAACGGAATGAGCAGTTTCCAATGAGCAGTCCGCGCAGGGGGCCTGCAACGGGGCGCGGGGGGTGCGGCTGCTGTTTGCACATTCGGGGATGACAGAGACCGGAAGGGAAAGCGCCGAGTGGAGCAGCGTCTCCCTCTGGAGGTGAAATTAAGTATTGTCGTTCTCCTTCTGCTTTGTTTTCTGCACTAGGCTCCTACTTCTGCTGGGGGGCGCGGGG
>NW_007894830.1:0-523 GCF_000696425.1 Galeopterus variegatus
GTCACTCTGGGATAAGTGGACATTTTCTTTTCTTTTATATGTCTTTTCTGGCATGGAAAGTTAGAAGCAGGGGGAACATTTTCTGCCTTGTATAACATTAACTATAAAATCATGAAAAATGTGTTCAGTTATGTGTGAGGTTCCAGGTTTTCTGGAACACTGGAAAGGTTCTCTTCTACTCAGGCCTACTTGGGCACAAGCTCCGTCTTCTCCCACATGAGCTGCCACTATAAGAACCATTGGGGTTCAATGTTTGTAAACCTTCTCTAATAACAGCAGCTATTAGCCTGCATGCAGCACTTACTGTGTGCCAGGTGCTACTCTGTATCTTTCACGTACATTAGCTCATTTAAGCCTCACTCTGTTACCATCCCTACTGAGGCACTGACAGCTCAGGTCAGCTGTCCATGCTCACATAGCTGGTAAGTGTTGGGAGTGTGGATTTGAATCCATGAAGTCATTTTCTTAGCCTTTGTGCTATATTGTCTTTTGATCAGAAATACAGTGGCTTTTTTTTTTTTTT
>NW_007894831.1:0-523 GCF_000696425.1 Galeopterus variegatus
AAATCATAGGGGAAACATAAATACTTAGAACTGAAGAAAAATTAAAAGACGATATGTCAAATTTTGTGGGACAGAGCTAAAATAGTGCTTACAGGGAACTGTGTAGCTTAAAAACATTTAGCGGAAAACAAGAAGGGTTGGAAATAAATGAGCTAAGCATCCAACTTAAAAAATTGGAAAAGGATCAAGAGGGAAAAGAAGGAAGAATGAAGAAAGAAAAATGTAGCAGTCAGAATTTCATTGGGTAGGCACTGCAACTGAGTCACATGAAATAAAGTCTTCCAGAATTGTGGAGAAGCTGGGGCAATAATGGTTCAAAAGAAGAATGGAAGATCCGGAAGAAGAATGAAGGATCCAAAAGAAGTCTAACCAGAGACCACAGAGATAAGCTAGTGAAGACTATGGGAGGCTCTTGCTTTGTCTGGTGGTGGTCCTTGTTGTGAGGACTAAATGAGCTGTTATGCATAAAAAGTGCTTAGGACCGAACCTGACACATAATAAACATAGTATGTGCTACTCTTTT
>NW_007894832.1:0-523 GCF_000696425.1 Galeopterus variegatus
CTGTCCTACAACCAGTATTGAGGCAACAACAAGGATCTATGGTTCTAATTTTTCTTCCTATAAACCTCTGGAGGGAGCACTGAAGCTGGTGAGAAAGACCATATAGCAGGTGGTTAAGTCAGTTTCCAGGAAATCAGCCAACAAGTTGCTTTGTTGTTTAAAACAAAAGCCTTGATTAAGTAAATAAGAGTCTCAAGAGACCTCTTTGTCCAAAGCCTAACTCCACAGACTTCATACTAACATGCTTCAGTTCATTTCTGCAAACATTTATTGAGCACCTGCTGTGTGCCCAGCACAGTGCTGGGCCCTGGAGATGAAAATGGATGATAGAGTGTCTTCTCTCTAGAAATGCATCCTGGCAGGCAGACAGAACACATGGGCAAGGAACTCCAATACTTGGGAATCTACAGTGGACGTTAATTTAAAAGCTCAAACAGGGGTGCAATGAGGAAAGAGAGCAAAGAAAGAGTAATTAGAGAGGCAGGGAAGCCTAGGAGGGATTTGAACCCAGAGCCCTTGATTG
>NW_007894833.1:0-523 GCF_000696425.1 Galeopterus variegatus
TTCCTCAATGTGCTTTCAAAAGACCTGCTGGTCTCTTACTAGGCACCTCACACATAGAAGCACTCTCCCGGGGCTCCACGCTGCGGGGATGGGGGACAGGGCCACAGCTCCAAGCCTCACAGACCCCCCTGAGCACACAGGGGCCCCTCATGGGTGACAACTAAGCCTGAGGAGGCAGAGTGAATGTGCTCGGAGTTCTAGAGGAGGGCAAACATTCTCAGAACTCCTCCTACAGACCCTCCCCCACAGCCACCGACCTTGGGGAGTTCCATGCAGGAAGGGAAGGGTGTGGCCCAAAACCTCAGCCCAAATCCATATGATCTCCCTCCAGAACAAGGCGTCCCGGGTGCGCTGGGATTCCTCGGTGAGACTGTGACATGGGTACTGGCCTGTGCTGGTAAAGATTTTTCTGAGATCTCTGTGGATTAAGAGACACCTAGCTGGGTCCCAGGGCAGCACTAGAACTGGGCACACCCTGGCCTGTCCCCTCTCCCTCAGCAGTGCTGTCACCGCCCCACACAGC
>NW_007894834.1:0-523 GCF_000696425.1 Galeopterus variegatus
CCAGCGTCCCTCACACGTGGCCTCGGGCAAAGCGGTTTCCCATTTGTAGAGGAGATTCCAGGTTCCATCTGGGGGTCCCTGTCTGTCCTGGGTGTAGCCAGAGCAAGGACCCCTGGGGCTGGCCGAGGGGCACCAGGCGCACTCCGAGACCTGGAAAGGAGCTGGTTACAGCCCATTCATTCAGCAAACATACATGAAGCGCCTACTGTATGCAGGCACTTCCAGGCACTTAGCGTAATTCAGTGAAGGGAGCAGACAGTCCCTGCCCTCCGGGGCTTCCGTTCTAGTCAAGGCGTCACCCAGTCCCACTAGCGCTCCTGGCAGGCAGTGGACACAGGACGTTAGACGTGACACCCTCCTGACCTCCTCTAGGTACGGATTCTTCTGCCCTGACCATGAGGGGGACGACCAGCTGAAGAAGTGTGTGGGCTTTGGGACAAGAGGGAGGGATCCTGTCTCCATAGTGGGGACATTTGGGGTCTGTGGCTGGGGAAGGCTGGGCAGAACCCCGGCCCCGCACATC
>NW_007894835.1:0-523 GCF_000696425.1 Galeopterus variegatus
CTTTGATTAGTGCATGAATTCTTTGCAAAGAGTCTAAAACTTTGAAAACTTGTGGCACCTATAGGAAGGTCACCTGTCAATAGGGTCTCAGGGTGGATCCGTGGTTGTCCCAGTCAGCTGGGTTTTGGGCATGGTCCTCAGGCTCCCCAGTGGCCCTACCTTACAGAATAATCACAGGTGGGAGGAAGGGGATGGGACAGGCTTCTCTGGGTCCCTGTCCTTGGAGCCTATCGGCAGCATTCTTCCAAGCAGGGAGCATGCTCTCCTCTCTGACATAGCAGGCACTGGCAGCCGGTGAATCCAAAAAGACTCCTAAAGCAGGTATTAAAAAATAAAAAAGGAAAAGGAAATGAAAATAAGATATGTATGAATTTTACACATTTTGCTTTAATTTAAAATATATAAATGTGCACTTATTTGCCAATCCTTGATGAAGGGCCACAGCCTATTCTTGGAGTATGTGTCTGCTAATTACAGTTCCCTTCATCTTTCTGTGTCGACCGCGACTGTGATGTGTCATTTA
>NW_007894836.1:0-523 GCF_000696425.1 Galeopterus variegatus
ACTGTACCTGTGTGACTTTTACAGGCCCTGGTAATAGCTGTTGCTAGATAAATAATCATTGTATAACAATTAGAAAAAGCCTCTGAGGTCCAGCCCCGTGGCTCACTCGGGAGAGTGCGGCTCTGGGAGCGCCGAAGCTGCAGGTTCGGATCCTATATAGGGATGGCCGGTGCGCTCACTGGCTGAGCATGGTGTGGACCACACCATGCTGAGGGTTGCAATCCCCTTGCTGGTCAAAAAAAAAAAAAGCCTCTGAGCATTTCTGATAGATAGTAGGCATTGTGGATAGGTACTCCATTCCTATTACCTAACATCTGATAAATATCTGGAACAAATGAAAAAATATAAAGGAAGGCAACTAGGGTATCCCCAGGGGGTGCTAAAGCTCCAAAGTCTTGTTCACTTACGACTTCAGCCAGAGTAACATTGCTCTCAAATGTTTCAATTTAATTCATCAAAAATTTATTGAGTGCTGTGGGTTTCCTTAGAATTGCAAAGATATGCAAGACTCGGTTTTTACTCT
>NW_007894837.1:0-523 GCF_000696425.1 Galeopterus variegatus
CTTTCTGGCTTGTAGATGGCCGACTTCTTGCTCACATGGCTTTTCCTTGGTATTTTTCCCCGGGGGTGGGGGAATAGATCTCTCTCCTTCTTATAATGCCACCAGTCCTGTAAGATTATGCTCCCACCCTTACGACCTCAATTAACCTTAATGCCTAAAGACCAGTATATCCAAATTTAGTCAAACTGGGGGTTAAGACTTCAACATACAAATTTTGGGGAGACACAATTCAGTCAATAGCAGATGTTAAGCTCCATGAGTTCAGGACCATGTTGGGTGGCACAATACTCTGTTCTGTCCCCATGGCCTAGTATCGAGTTTAACACATAAGCAGTCATTTGGGCATGTTTCTAAAATTTGTATGGTCTGGGATGAGATTGCAAATAGAGATATGAATGTTTAAGAGTTTTAAATAGAGCTAACAAACTATAAAATAAAATACGTCTGTCATCTTACTTTGAGAAATATGGTTGCATAATGACAAACTTAAAAATATGTTTAAAGCTATTGATTTAAAAAAAAC
>NW_007894838.1:0-523 GCF_000696425.1 Galeopterus variegatus
TTAAGTATCTACTATGTGCCTACTGCTTGTTAACATCTCATTTAATTCTCACAACTCTACAAAGTAGATCCTGAGACCACAAATGCCATGACTGCAGAGACCCATCCACCTTCTCCTTACCCTCAGCACCTCAGATGGCTGGAGTTTTTACCTGACAGTATGAGTCAAACCTTCATTTCCACTGGGTACAAGTCCTAGCAATCCTGTATTTGCTGGGTTGTCACAGCTTCTAATTAACCATTATTATTGCCTATGGAAGTGCTAAGAAGTAACCTAGTGAGTCTTCTAGGCTCTGGATGTGGTTTTTCTTGCCATTGGTAGGTAGCAGTAACCTAATCTCCTTTGATGATTAGGATCAATCACCCTAGTCAATACAGCATACTTCTCGTCTGCCTGCTGGTTCAGTGGCATGAAGAGCTTAAAATGACTACGGGACAGTTTCAGCTTCAAATTTAATGGAACTATGTCTGTGTTCCCTGCTGAAAATCAGGACCTCCAAATGCACCAACCCAGGCCCCAAAAC
>NW_007894839.1:0-523 GCF_000696425.1 Galeopterus variegatus
AGCTTGTTGAACTGGGAAACATTTTTCTGGTACTAGGGTTTCTTCTTTTATTACAAAAAAAAATGGCCTTTCTGTACTCAGAGGGATCTGGCTACCAAATTAATGTTAGCACTCAAACTGGTACTCTCACTAAACTAGGCAATTTAAAAAACAAACAAACAAACTTCTGAAAGATATAGCAACAAGAAAGAAAAAATACCAGGAGACTAAAACACAGAACTAACTTCATATACTAGAAAATCTTTCAAAATTGTATTTATCCTAGTGTTTACTTTTAAATCAAGATTTTTTTTATTGATTATGCATATTCATGGGGTGCAAAGCTGACCATCACTACCCATGTCCAAGATGTGATGATCTGATCAATACTATCAGTATGTCCTTTACCACAAGTTTCCATTATTCCCCATGTCCCCCACCCAAATCCTCCCCAAACCTCCCTCCCCCTCCACCCCTCTATTCCCAGCAATCCTAGGTATGTTCTCTCCCTCTGCAAGTCCAAAGTAACTCTGTGGTCTTTTTT
>NW_007894840.1:0-523 GCF_000696425.1 Galeopterus variegatus
ATGACTTTTGAGTATATAATGTCTTTGTTTCTAATAATTTATTTAATTGTACAGGTCAAGGGTTCATTTCCCTGTACAGGCCAGCCCCCGCCTCGCCAATTTTTAAAATTTTATTGTAAATTTATTCAATATGGGGCCAGCCCGTGGCTCACTCGGGAGAGTGCGGTGTTGATAACACCAAGGCCCCGGGTTCGGATCCCACATAGGGATGGCCGGTTCGCTCACTGGCTGAGCGTGGTGCTGACAACACCAAGTCAAGGGTTAAGATCCCCTTACCGGTCATCTTTAAAAAAAAATAAATAAATAAATAAATTTATTCAATATGTAGTGATGGCTGTGTTTCACAGTTGCCTTGCAAAAATCTTGACAATTTAGCTGACTCCATCATATCATTGATTGGAAGGGTACTCTTTGGAATCTTCTTAAAACATAAGTTTCTAAAAAGCAGGAACCACTTCTTTCTGGTACCATTTGATGGTTAATACATTGTGGACTCCCCAATATTACAGTAAGCCATAGCAGA
>NW_007894841.1:0-523 GCF_000696425.1 Galeopterus variegatus
ACATACAGACCGGTTCCTGCTCACTGGCTGAGCGAGGTGCGGGCGCAACACCAAAGGTTGCGATCCCGTTGCCGGTCCCAGTACGGTACGGGCGTGACACTGAGGGTTGCGATCCGTTGCCGGTCACGAAAAAAGACAAAAAGGAAAAAAAAATTATGATTTAAAAAAAGATAGCTGATGCAATTGTTCAATTATCAGAAAAAAATAGAAGCTTTTAGCAAAACACATTGTCAGCAATAGAAGGTAGTTACAATTTAAAAAATAATAATAAATCACCAGGATAATATACAGTTCCATACTTATAGGCACCTAAAAAATACCAACAAAATGTAAAAAGCAAAGATTTTCATAAATGTAAGAAGAAATGGACAAATCCAGCAGCAAAGCAGATTTTAACACAGCTCTCAATAAAGAATAAGTTAAATAGATAAAATTAGGAAGTATACAGAATATTTGAAAAACAACTTTTTTTTTTAATTTTTATTTTGTCAATATACAATGTATATGATTATTATGGCCCATC
>NW_007894843.1:0-523 GCF_000696425.1 Galeopterus variegatus
CAATTGGTGTCACAAACAGGATTAAGAGCGCTACAATTGGTGATGTGAGCAGGATTCCAGAAAGTAGCAGTAGCTCCGTATTGGGAAAATAGAATGGTTTAGTCAGGGCCCTCGCCTTGGGTCCAGTCGGGTGTGGTTTCAGCACATGCATTATAAGCAAATTGTGTGTGTGTGTGGAGTTAGTGCACGTGTGTGTCAATGTGCCTTTTTAGTTTTGTTGCTATTCTTGTGTTCTGCAAAGAGAGAGGAAGAGAGAGAGAGAGAGAGAGGAATTTTAGTGAAGCAGGCAGTTGGGCATCAGCCTCAGGTGTCTGCCCCGTGCAGCCATGCTCTCCAACCTATGGCTCTAAGGACCTTTTGGCTGGTTACCTAGCTCATAGACCTGCATGTAAGGGGTCTGGTGACCCAGCTGGCATGTAAGGGGTCTGGCAACCAAGCCTGGCATGTGAAGGGTTTGTGACTCAGTCTGTGAATGGGCTTGAGGGGTCTGGAAGCTCCAGACCCAGCCCTAGCTCGGCAATTG
>NW_007894844.1:0-523 GCF_000696425.1 Galeopterus variegatus
TCCTTAAGATTTTTAGTTGGAATTCCTTTTCAGTCATTTCAAGGATTTCCTGCTCTATGGGGCCTGGTACTTGAGAGTTATTATTTTCCTTTACTGGAATCATATTTTCTTCTTTTTTTGTATTTCTCGAGCCTCTGCATTGATGTCTGGTCATCTGGTAGAACAGTTGCTTCTTCTAATATTCTCCTTCCCTGGACTCCACTGGTGGCCCTCCTTGTGTCAATGTGGCAGAGTGGTTGGCAGTCTGCCTGCATAGTGGCAGTGGTTGCTGCAGCTGCTGCTATAGTAACGAGCCACCCTGCAGTGGCGGTGGTTGTGGAGGTGGTTTTGGCAGGATGCCTGAATAGCAGCAGTGGCTCCGTTGGTGGGGGGCTGCTTGCTCAGTGATGATGGCTGCATGGTGGTGCCAGTGGTAGTGGTGATTGCAGCAGTGGAAGTTTCTGCAGCCACCCACTTGGCTGTGTTGTCCACAGTGGAGGCCTGTGCAGCTACTGTGTCTGTAGTGGCAGTGTGGTTACCTCAG
>NW_007894845.1:0-523 GCF_000696425.1 Galeopterus variegatus
ATTTATTTATTTATTTATATCTGCCATAAATAAGTGAGAACATGTGGTATTTCTCTTTCTGAGCTTGACTTGTTTCACTTAATATAATTTTCTTTAAGTCCATACATGTTGTTGCATCCTAGGGATGCAAAGTTTGTTCAACATACACAAATCAGTAAATGTGACACACCTCATCAATAAAAGCAAAGACAAAAACCATATAATCATCTCTATAGATGCTGAAAAAGCATTTGACAAAATTCAACATTCGTTCATGATGAAGACTCTCTAGAAGTTAGGTATAGACGGAAAATATCTGAGCACAATTAAAACCATATATGATAAGCCCACTACCCATATCATCCTGTTCTTAAGCTTTTCCCTTAAGAACAGGAATTAGCTGGCCAGTTAGCCCACTTCGTTAGAGCATGGTACTGTTAACACCAATGTCATGGGTTCAGATCCCTGTCCTCGTCAGCCACCAAAAAAGCAAAAAAAACAACCACCAAAAAATGAGCAGCCAGAACAGGAGCTAGACAAGGAT
>NW_007894846.1:0-523 GCF_000696425.1 Galeopterus variegatus
CTCACTGGCTGAGCGCGGTGCGGGCGCAACACCGAGGGTTGCGATCCTGTTACCGGTCAGTGAAAAAGGAAAAAAAAAAAGAACAGAAGGTAATGTTCAAAGACTTATTTCCAAAATTGTTTTTAATCTATTTATCCATCTTATGCTTTTTCTGGGCATCATATTTCCCATGTTTATTTTATTTCTGTGATTTATTTTTTTATTTTTATTTATTTATTTATTTTGGCTGTACCTTTCTTTTATCAAGCCCTACCTTTTTGCTTTGTTTTCTGCACTTAAATCATGCATTTGCTCTCTTTGCAGTTTCCATAGATCATGGCACTTTTGACTTCCGGGTTGGATACTTCCTTGTTAGAATCGGGCTGTCCTGTATGTTGTACGATGTTTAGCAACATCCCCTAGCCTCTTCCCACTGGAGTATTAGTTTCCAGTTGTGACAACCAAAAACATCTTCAGACATCATTAAATATCCCCTCAGAGCAAAATTATTCCCTATATAGAACCAATGCTTTAGATCAGTATC
>NW_007894847.1:0-523 GCF_000696425.1 Galeopterus variegatus
TCCAAGGCCATTCCCATTGTACTGTCTGTCCCTGTTGCAAACAGGTTGGGGCCGGTAAGAGGATATTTTTGTTTTTGCCACATCCTGGTTTCAAAAGTTCATCTTTAGTAGTGACTTGCAGTGTATAGGTGCTGCAGCTCTATGCAACAGAGCTTCCACTGGAGAGGGCCCAGCCTTGCAGGGTCTCTCATTTAGAATCCTGTCGGCTATAACCGCCATGTCCACCCCTTCAGGGATGGGGGTTGGGTAGAGAGCCTTAGTCCTCTTTTAAAAAGATCATTGTACCGTTGAATCATTCCCGCTGCCTGGGGATATGACACATGTAACTTCCACTGAATGGACAACTGGGAGGCCCACCTCTGAACCCCATGTCCAGTAAAGTGGGTTCCACTATCACTCTGTATGACTACAGGCCGGCCATACATAGCAGTAAGGCTGTTCAGTGCCTTCACTGTGTTTATGTGGTCTGGGGCCTTACAAGCCCATACAAACAAAAGACCAGTAGCTGTATCAACAGCTGTGA
>NW_007894848.1:0-523 GCF_000696425.1 Galeopterus variegatus
TGTTTAATTAATAATTCTATGCTCTTGCAAGTATCCATCAAGTATGTTGACAAAAGAAGAGTTGATAAATTTTATTCTTCCATTCATCTTCATGGCAAATAGCCAGCTCCTATCAGGGTTTCTGGAAGCCCTGAATCATTTACATTTACTTTTTGATTAACCTGCTCACTGGAGGACAGGCCCGAGGTAATTACTACTAGATTAGAGATGATCATGTGACCACCGAGTTTGTTAGAAACATGAATCAGAGACCGAAATGAACGAACCTATAAAGTGACTGTGAAGAAAATGCCAAGCAAGCAACTAAATAATATCCAGATGTTAGAAAATGCTTGAAGTTTCTTTAGATGATGTTACTAAATTCAGGAAATGAAAAGGTAAAGTGATCATCTAATACCATTCATGAGGGTTCTACCCTCATGACCTCATCACTTCCTGAGACCCCACCTCCAAATACCATCACACTGGGGATTAGGTTTCAATGTATAAAACCTTCTGCCATGTAAGGTGTTTTCACTAACTT
>NW_007894849.1:0-523 GCF_000696425.1 Galeopterus variegatus
GCCTGCAGGCCTCTCACAGGAGGAGCATTCCAGGGTGCTGAGGGTCTTCTTAGCATTTAAATATCCATGTCTTTATCATACAACATGGTCTCCAAACAGAGGCCAGCTATTTCATCTGGAGCTCTACTAAAGCAGCAGCAATCTGCTCCAACGCTAGAGACCCTCCTGAGAGACGGAAGGATGAATTTCCAATGTGGCATCTTGAAGGAATTTTCTAGAATCATCTCAGCTGCTCTCAGACCTTGCCTCATACAGACTTTAGAACCTTACACTCTGTAGACAGTTGAATTCAATGAATGCTAGTCTCTTTTCCCTCCTTATGGGCAAGCACTTATACTCATTTGCAACTTTCTGCATCTAATCTAGTTCTGGCCTAACGTAGCTACTCAATAAATACTGTACTTACTGACTGATTCATGAGAAACACAATCAACAAGTGTTTTGAATACTAGCCTTTCCTACCTGAGTATTTCACATATCCTCGTCATCTTGTCTCCAGTAAACCATAACAAAGTAAAGCTTC
>NW_007894850.1:0-523 GCF_000696425.1 Galeopterus variegatus
TGTGAATCAGTTGGAACAGTTATACATTGCTGGTGCACATACAAAATGGTACAGCCAGTTTGGAAAAGTTTGGTCATTACTCATAAAGTTAAACAAATATATGACCAAACAATTCTACTCCTAAGTATTTACTCAGGATTAATGAAAATATATGTCCAATTTATAACTCATACATGAATATTTATAGCAGCCGTACTCATACTAACCAAAAACTGAAAACAACCCAATACTATCCTATCAACTGCTCAACGGGTAAATGAATTGTGGTGTATACACCAAAATATTACTCAGCAGCAGTACTACTATGAAATACTACTCAGCAGTAAAAAAAATAAAATAAAATATTGACACGCAAGAAAACGAGTGAATCTCAAGAGCTTTATGCTGTATAAAAGAAATCAAATACAAAAGACTACATACTGTATGATTTCATCTACGGGAATTCCATAAATGACAAAACTGTAGTGACAAAAGGCAAATCAGTGGTTGCCTGGACAGCAGGGGTCAGGTAAGGGAATTAACT
>NW_007894851.1:0-523 GCF_000696425.1 Galeopterus variegatus
TTTTCTGTGTTGTCCCCTGGCTAATGGAGATAGTGCTTACACCAACATCAGAACAGTGCAAGATACCCAAGTGTCCCTTGTGTGTGTGAAGTGAAACATAACTTAAGCATATCAGTACAGTTAATGAGCTGTGGAATATAAAATGAAAACTAGATCTGCCTGGCATAAAATTTTGTTTGTTTATTATTACTATGCAGACATGGGAAATGGGAGTTATAAGGATTACCTAGAGAAAACAATAAACAGCACGTTTTATTCTGATTTTATAAGTTAAGATAAGGATTGACAAATAGGGAGAAATATTTATCGGCCCCAGGTATCACCTGAGTTCAAAAAAGAAGCCACATTTAAGATTGTCTGTTGTACTTTGGAGGTAACATTCTGCACCAAAGGTATTTGAAATATTTTTCCAAAGAACATAACTGTGCAATGTCTCCAATAAATGTCAGATGCCAAAATTCAAGAGAATTTGGAAGCATTACATTAGTAATGCTTTAAACTTAATTTAGAAACATTTTTTTTT
>NW_007894852.1:0-523 GCF_000696425.1 Galeopterus variegatus
AGAAGTATTGCAGTAGACAATGGCATATTTTCTCAAGTAGTTCTAGGTTCATGATATATTGCTTTGCATGGATGACTGTCACATTTTAATGCTGCTGTTGCCTCTCAGTAGGCCCAAGCCTTTCCATTAAGGATGGGGGAGACCCACACAGGGAAGGAAAATTACAATATGAAGTGGACAAGATAATTTTTTTAGGAGATAGTCTTTATGGTTTGCCCATTTTGCTGATTTGAAACTCATATCCCACCCAAAAAGAAACAGAGCTAGTATTTTCCATTCTGATTCCTCTTATAGAAACATCCTTACTTTCCTCCTCTAGCAAAATCACTACAAATGCTATAATAACCTGATCAGCGGCATTATCAGGGTATTTCATGTTACTCAAAGCCAGCACATTGGAAATAACAAGAGAAAATAAAACTAAAAGTCTGAGTATCAGAAAAGACTCAGCAACAATCAAGAGATGCAAGGCAATAGGATTGAGTTCTACTTTCCTAAAAGAGGGAATAAGTAGAAAAAAAAA
>NW_007894853.1:0-523 GCF_000696425.1 Galeopterus variegatus
TCATTTTGGCAGGGAGTTTCACTCGGGTCTTGGACCTCTGCGGGAAGTCTCCTCTCTGGTATGTTTGAATTCTACTAAGTTGCTGGATACCGCCCTGCCGGTCCCGTAAGTTATGTGTGTTTTGCACCTCGCTATCGAGGCATTTTCCCACTCTGTGTGCACTAGGTGGGGCTGTTGAGCCTTGCAAAGGGGTCCTACAGGGTGTGTAATTATTTTATTTATTTATTTTTCTGAGACTCCGCCTCCTTTTGCCGGACCCCTCCCCACTCTGTGCGCTCAGAACAGGGCTGAGGCGTGTCTTCTGCAAACCTCGTCTTTCAGCTGAGACATTTGCCCTCATTTCTAAAGGATAGTTTTCCTGGGTATAAAATTCTGGATTGACAGGTTTTGGGTTTTGTTTTTCATTTTCCTTTTAGCACTTTAAAGACATACATGCCACTGTCTTCTGTTCTCAATTATTTCTTTTTATTTATTTATTTATTTATTACAAATATTCATGAGATACAAAGCTGATTGTCCCCCC
>NW_007894854.1:0-523 GCF_000696425.1 Galeopterus variegatus
ATATATATACATACACAATATCAATAAGCTTCTTCCAGTCCCTTCCATCCTCACCACATGAATAAGCAATGGTAACAGCTTGGTGTACTTTGGTCTCACCTTTCCTTATGCTCATATAGATGTAGAAAAATTGGTATACTCAGACTGGCTGGTTAGCTCGGTTGGCTAGAGCACGGTATTAGCACCACCCTGTTTGGCCAGCTGCCAAAAAAAAAAAAAGAAATAAATTGGTATATTCATGTGTAGTGTGTTTTTTGTTTGACAAAACAACAACAACAAACAAACAAATCACATAAGCGACTTGCTTATTTCATCCCTCCATCTCAGTAAGTGAGGCTCTGACTCATTCTTTAAAAAACTGTATAATCCAAATTATTGATAAAACCACAACTTATTGTTTGCTTGCTTATTCCTGAGCTCTAATGACATTGACCATATTTTCATCATATTATAAAACATATAGCTATTTCTCTTCTGTGCACAACATGTTCATATTCTTTATTTCTTTCATTTAAACCTCTAA
>NW_007894855.1:0-523 GCF_000696425.1 Galeopterus variegatus
TGCTGGATTGCCAGCTCTGTGCTGGGAGGCTTTATGTACATCGTTCTCATTTGATCCTCAGCATCCTTGCATGAAGTGCGAATTACTTCTCCACTTTACAGATGCTGCAGCTGAGGCTCGGACAATTTTAATAGGTTGCCTATTAAAGACTCAGACACATTGAGAAGTAGCAGGGAGGGTTCAAATCTAAGTCTCCAAAGCCCATTTTCTTTTCATTCTTTTGTCTCTACCTGCCACACCAGGAAGAGTTACCATATTTACCTGCAGTGGCCAGTGCTCAATTCCACTGGAAGAGGGAATGTCCTTGTCATCTTTTGCAAAAGGAGCTATTACAGGAGTTGAATGCTCCAGTACACTTTTTATTTAAAGAGTAGGAATGGATTTTGGAGATAGAGTGCAACTTTTTGAGGCAACAGACCTGACAGTGGGAGCTCTATGAAGCTAACAAAGATTGAAGCCATCGTTAGGACCTTATGGACACTCTGCTTGATTTAGCTGAGCCAATTGACCATTGTAAAGCCCA
>NW_007894856.1:0-523 GCF_000696425.1 Galeopterus variegatus
GTCCCAGAACCATTATTTGTAAAAACTATTCTTTTCCCATTTAATTGTCTCAGCACCCTTGTCAAAAATCAATTGACCATAGATGTATGGATTTATTTTGGGACTCTCAATTCTATTCCACTGAGTTGTATGTCCACCCTTATTCCATTATCACACTGTCTTGATTTCTGTGGCTTTATAGTAATCAGGCTTGAGTCATTTTTTGAAATCAGAAAGTATGAGTCCTCCAACTTTGTTCTTCTTTTTGATGATTGCTTTGGCTAGTTTGGGTCCTTGCATTTCTTTCTTTTTTAAAAAAATTTTTATTTTATTTTATCAATATACACTGTGGTTGATTATTGTGGTCCATTACTGAAACCTCCCTCCCCCTTCCCTCTCCCCCCTTCCTCCCAAGAACCTCATATCTGTTCACTTGTCATAACAACTTCAAGGAATTGTGATTATTGTGTCTTCTTCCCCCCTGCCCAGTTTAATTCTGTATTTATTTATTTATTTTTAGCTCCCACAAATAAGTGAGGACACG
>NW_007894857.1:0-523 GCF_000696425.1 Galeopterus variegatus
TGAATGATTTTTTGTTGTACACCTTTTTATTAGAGCAAATGAGCTTTTTTCCTTTTAGTCCATGAATAACTGTAGTAAGATTTCACTATAGTGCAGGTTTCAAATAAGAGCTAAACTGTAGATATGTCATAAGGATTTGCTGTATACTTCAGATGGTGAATAACTTTACTCTGGTCTGGGTTTTTGGCTGGAGTGGTAATTCCACCAAGGACTCATGTGGACAAGACAGGGTAGATGTTTATTTTTATTTTGAAGTACTAGTTTTGAAGTAATATGAACAAAAAAGCCCTGGCAGTATATCCTCATCTCTTATTCAGTGATTCTTGTAGGGCAGAGAGATGCTTGTGGTGAGGGCACACAGCAGTGAGGGAGGGGGGCGTGTCAGGCTTCTGTAAACTGTGTTTCATACTCTCGCCAAATCATCTTCCTCTCCCTTCTGGACTCTTTGTGGCAATTAAACAGTGCTACCAATGGGAGTGCTTTGCATCCCTTAAATGTGCTGGAAGAAGAAAAGATTGACGAT
>NW_007894858.1:0-523 GCF_000696425.1 Galeopterus variegatus
GTTTTTCAGTTTTAGCTGGAATATAAGGGAAAATAGTTGAACAAAATCTTAAGAAAGGAAATTTAAAATAATCTGTGCTTCTAAAGACTGGAAAATTTTGTAACCATTTACTTAAAAATTTACTATAAATTCCTCTAATTTCAGGTTTTTTACTGCATCTCCCAAGATAAAAATTTTATAAATATCTTAATATATCATGTGTATTTTTTGTTTTCAGCCACACCAATCTTTTTGGAAGTAAGCAAGTTATAAATAACAAATTAATTTTTGTAACAGCAGTAAATTTAAAATCAGATTTTTGATCCAAATGCAGTGCTTAACATATAGAAAATTAAAACAGGCCAGTTTATGGCTATTTGCTGCCATAAATGCAAGTGTGATGACTAAATAAATGTTTCACCAAAGTTTCAGAGGCTTTCTTGGGCCCAGGTAGCCAATCATGTTACAATTTACTGTTCTGGGTCCTGAAGATTAATACAATGAATAAGACATTCTTTAGTCATGATTAGTGAAAACTGCCCTC
>NW_007894859.1:0-523 GCF_000696425.1 Galeopterus variegatus
AGAAATTAATTTGATAGCTCTAATATCACCAACAATGAAATGACTTGTTTTTTTTTTTTTTTTTAAGTTGCAATCTATTTTCTGAATGATTTCTACATATTCACTTCCCTAGGTTCCTACTGAGAACTAACTTTGTGTGTGTGTGTGTGTGTGTGTGTGTGTGTGTGTGTGTGTGTGTGTTTAATATATGAGGAAATGTAATGCCCAGAAGGCATAAAGTTGCTGAAGAATTGGGCTGTAGAATTCATTAGAGGAGAACCTATTTCAGCTTATCCTGAATGAACCATAGCACTAATAGAGAACTTCTGGTCTCTAGATGCAGAGTGTAATTTTCTCTTTGTTATAAACTATAATTGGTGAATGTGTTAATATTTGTGACTCTCAAGGAAAGATACTATCACATTATTAGCTTCACAAATACGTGCAACAGCGACACTGTTCACTCACTGAAAGGTTATGACATTTGAGTGTCATGGTTTGTTTGAAAAAAATGAAATATTGTTCTTTGGTATAAATGAAAACA
>NW_007894860.1:0-523 GCF_000696425.1 Galeopterus variegatus
AGTTATTAAGTGCCATATACATAGATATGGATATAGATATAGATATAGTTAAGTAAATTGTAGTTGATATGTACAATGAAATTATTATATAGTAGTTTAGACTCTGTTTTGGAAGACTTTTAAGTACATGGAGAAAGGTCCCTGATAATATGTTAAGAGGAAGAGCGAGAAACAGAGCACCACATATAGTTCAATCCCAATTTATATGGTAAAAATGTGTGTTAACAGTGGTTATTCCTGGGTGGTGAGATTTCAGGTGAATTTTTGTCTTTTAAATTTTTCTGACTTTTATAAATTTTGTATAATAATACGCATAGTTTTAAGATCAGAAAAACAATAAACATTTTGTAAAAGATTAATAACTAATACCATCCTTATTACTCAATGATGATAAATCAAGGAGATTTGCTCCAGAGGGCTCAGTTTCAGTACTGACTCTGCAGTCGTTAGCTGGAGAACGTTACATCTAGTCCTTAACCTGTATGGAGCTTCCTCACCTAAAAAATGTTTTCTCCTTCTGGAA
>NW_007894861.1:0-523 GCF_000696425.1 Galeopterus variegatus
TGAAAAGGAGACCTACTTGGAGGAGGATTTTCCTAAAGAATAAAGGCAATGTTTCTAAGCTACTGGCTCCCATCAAACCATGGTATAGCTCTATTTCACAAGCATTTCAAAGCAACTGTCTTATAACTACTTTTTATTTTTTTTTTAAAGATGACCGGTAAGGGGATCTTAACCCTTGATTTGGTGTTGTCAGCACCACGCTCAGCCAGTGAGCGAACCGGCCATCCCTATATGGGATCCGAACCCGGGGCCTTGGTGTTATCAGCACCGCACTCTCCCGAGTGAGCCACGGGCCGGCCCAACCTTTTTTTTTTTTTTTTTTTTAAGAAAAAAAAGAATGTGGGAAAGTGTAGAGGACAGAAAGAGAAAGATCTGGATTCTGGCCACTAGCTTTGCTCTGATTCTGAGCATTTGATGATTAGAGACAGAGTCTCCTGTCAGGAATCTGGAAAATAAAGCAAAAGAGTAGAATCCCTTACTTGTCATGTTTTTTTTTTTTTTTTTTTTTTTTTTTTTTTTCCGT
>NW_007894862.1:0-523 GCF_000696425.1 Galeopterus variegatus
ATTTTGTTTATCTTTTCAAAAAAACAACTTTTTGATTCATTGATCTTTTGTATTGTTTTTTTTTTTTGGTTTCATTTTCATTAAGTTCTGCTCTGATCTTCATGTTTCTCTCCGTCTGCTAACTGTAGGTTTGGATTGTTCTTGTTTTTCTAGTTCTTTAAGGTGAAGTGTTAGATTGTTCACTTGCCATCTTTCCATTCTTCTGAGGTGAGCATTTAATGCAATAAATTTCCCCCTTAGTACTGCTTTTGCAGTATCCCACAGGTTCTGGTATGATGTATCATTATTTTCATTAGTTTCCATAAATTTTTTGATTTCCTGCTTGATTTCTTCTTGGACTCATATGTCATTAAATAGAATGCTGTTTAATTTCCATGTGTACATAAAGTTTCTAGAGTTTCGTTTGTTATTAATTTCTAGTTTAATCCATGGTGGTCTGAGAAAATACATAGGATAATTCCAATTTTTTAAAAATTTGTTGAGACTTGATTTGTGACCTAATATGTGATCTATCCTTGAGAAT
>NW_007894863.1:0-523 GCF_000696425.1 Galeopterus variegatus
CACCTCCCCACTTTCCACTCCCAACACTAATCCAACTCTAAACACACTGGCAATTTTGTCATGTTGTGTTTACTGATACTGTCTTGGGGAGGGAGAGGAAAAGAATACATTGACTCTCACATAGCAAGCATTATAAAAATTATCTTTAAACCGTTTTTCTTCTTTACACAAAGGTCTAGAAAGCTCATTTAAGTTTTTTCTTCTACTGCCCAGAATCTTGTTTTTCCAAATGCCCTGGCTATAGCTTCCTTTCACTCTTTGTCTATCTAAATCCTATTGCCTTTGTAGCTAATTTAGATCCCTCTTGATTAATCTAACATACAGCCTTGAAGCCATTAACATTCTTAACTAAGTGAAAATGCTCCTTTAGATTTACCTTTTTTAGAAGAAAAGAAGTCTTCTAGATAACCTTTTTTTTCCCCCTCTGTCACATATAACATACAGTATGCTCAGTAAACTTTGTTTTTTTTTTAGGGTTAAAAAATTAAAACTTTGTTTTCAACAGTACTGAAGCATTATTTGG
>NW_007894864.1:0-523 GCF_000696425.1 Galeopterus variegatus
TGCCAGAGAAAATATAACATTATGCAATATCGGGGACATATTTATTCATTGTTTACCTGAAATTCAAATTTGACAGGACTTCCTGTATTTTTTTTTCCTCCTAAATCTGGCAGCCCTAGATCCATGGGAAGAACTAAAACTCAGACGGATCTAAGGTTGCCTCTGAGCGGTGGACTGAAGGTGGGAGAAGCTAGCACTTTCATCACAAGCGCCTGTGTTGTTTGATCTGTAACTATGCGTGTGCATTATTGAGATGAGAATCAACAATGTTGCAAATGTGTTTGGTGCATGTAGATAATCAATCCCTTAATAAAAAAAGATTTATAATTTTATTAATAGCAAATCAGCACTACCCTGCCCCCACTTAATCCATTTTGAATAAGTACTTAAAGAATATTGGTTTGAGAGGATTCCATGTCGTAAGCCTGTCAGGCACCTACAGTTCTTGAGTACTTCGACCACGTATGTGCCAGATGCTGTGGGGGCCCTGACTCTAGGAATCTAGAATTTAGATGAAGAGGCA
>NW_007894865.1:0-523 GCF_000696425.1 Galeopterus variegatus
CCGCACTCAACCAGTGAGCAGACCGGTCTCTATATGGGATCCGAACCCTCGGTGGGAGCACCACCGCACTCCCAAGTGCCGCACTCTACCGAGTGTGCCACCAGGCCGGCCCTCCATCTAGCCTTTAATTTCGTCTGTGACAGTAGCTCCAAAAAATTTTTATGACAAGCTGCAGTACTTCTGTTTTACGGCACTCTCCTCAGAGATTATGTATATTACAACATATTAAAAATCTATCACCCATGAATCTATATAAGTCTTTCTAAATTTTTTTTAATATTGTCTTTTCTTTCTTTAATCTATAAGCTCTGGTGGTAACAAGTTCTGTTTTCTTCTTTTTTCCAAGTCTGCTTGCAGTTGTTTGATGCGATCACGCACTATTCCAGACTTGTTCGCATAAAAACAGCATTTTTCCTGTAAAGCCAAACAGATACCTCCCTGCTCTGCAGTTAATAAATCAAAACCTCTGTGGTTTTGTAAAACCACTTCTGCCAAAGAATCTAATTGATCTTGTAAATCCTGA
>NW_007894866.1:0-523 GCF_000696425.1 Galeopterus variegatus
TTTTCTTTTTCATGTGATTGATATTTATCATATTATTAAATATTATTTTTCAGAAAGAAAAATTATGACCATATGATACTAGATGTCTGAAACTTCTTTTAGCAGATATTTCCATTTACACTTTATTTTTGGGATCCTCCATACCCCCCACCCTGTTGCTGCCCAAGGTGGGAGGACTGGAAAAAAGAGGAGATATTGATAGTATCTATTTCATTAAGTTATGGTGAGGATTAAATTAGTTAATACATTTAAAGAAAGCATTTAGAACAGTGTTTGAGCAGACTCTCTGGGTCATCGCTTATTACCATGAGCATGACCTGTCTCCGCACTCATCTCACTTGCCACTGCTCATATCTGACTGCCTTTTCTAGAACAGCTTCACATCCTGCCACTCTCTATGCCACTCTTTTATTTTTTTTTCTAGTAATATCTGCTAAAAGGCTAAAGGATCAACTCTTGATGGGATAGTACAATGCATTTCTACCGGGGCTCCATGCTTCTCCTGCTGTAACAGATGTTGCTT
>NW_007894867.1:0-523 GCF_000696425.1 Galeopterus variegatus
GCGCTCCCAAGCGGCGCACTGTAGCAGTGTGCCACTGGGCCGGCCCTCCACCTTTTGATGGGAGGAGCCGCAAAGTCATATTACAGAGGCCATGAGTGTGGGTGGGGTGGTAATTAGGGCCATGTTTGCATTCAGCCTGTCACTCCGTCTTGCCACCCCGCACATGCAGCTTCATGTGGGCTGCAGTGCCAGGCAGCAGTTGGTGGAACTGTGTCCCGGGTTTTCTCGTGAGTAGAGGAAGCTGTTCCCTACCTGCTCTGCTCCAATTCCTGGCTTCCAACACTGAGCTTGCCTTTGCTGGGGTGCTATGAGTCTCTGTTATCCTGGAGAATTCCTGCCAGGGACCTCTGTTCTGCACCCAGAGCCCACCAAGCCTGTAGCCCCATCTCCACTTACCATACTATGGCTCTTCTTTTTCCTTGAGAATTTTATCTTATTTTTGAGTAACGTTATGTCTTTAAATTTTCTTTTTTTTTTTTTTTTTCCTTTTTTGTCTTTTTTCGTGACCGGCAATGGATCGCAA
>NW_007894868.1:0-523 GCF_000696425.1 Galeopterus variegatus
GTTTAGAAAATTCACAAATGTGTGGAAATTAAACAACACTGTCCTAAATAAAAAAGGGGTAGAAAGAAAAATCATAGGGAAATTAGAGTACTTTGAGACAAAAATCAAAGCAAAACATAACAAAATTTATAGGATGCACGGTTCCTGCAGTGCTTAGAAGAAAATTTATACTTGTAAACACCTATATTAAAAATAAAAGCAATCTCAAATCAGAAATGTAAACTTCTGGGCAGAGCCCGTGGCGCACTCGGGAGAGTGTGGCGCTGGGAACGCAGCAGTGGTCCTGCCGTGGGTTTGTATCCTATATAGGGATGACTGGTGCACTCACAGCGCTCACTGGCTGAGTGCAGTGCTGCTGGTCTCAAAAAGGACAAAAAAAAAAAAAAAAGAAAGAAATGTAAACTTCTACCTTAAGAAAACAGAAAAAGAAGAGCAAATTAAGCCAAAAGTAAATATAAGGATATAACAAAGATTACAACAGAAATATATGAAATAGGGAATTAAAAAATAATAGAGAAAACCA
>NW_007894869.1:0-523 GCF_000696425.1 Galeopterus variegatus
TTTTGTTTTTTCTAAAACACAAAACAAATAAAACTGAATCAAACAGCACACTGGGGTAACAATTTCCTCCGAGGAAAATGCCAGGAAAAAAGAATGGGAGTGCATGGGTTAAATGAACTCTAGCTTTTCCTGTAATATTATAATTTTAAAAAGAGACTATATCTTTATTGTCACTTATGTCCTTAAAAATTAATTTGAAACTATGAATAAGAAAAGACCTGGATGTGGGGGCAAACGGGCTTGAGTTGCAATCCCAGCTATGCCACTTACTTGAGGTGTTAATTCTGAGTGTGTCCCTTCTGCCTTCAGGCCCCAGTTCATGGGGATGCTGATGTCTACTGTGAAGGGCTGGCCATGGGAAGAAAGGAGATGGTGCCTGCAGAAGGCCTGACAGAACGTCTGGACACAGGGAGGGGCTCATGAAAGTCAGCAGAAAGTGATGGACAGGTTTATCTGGAAGGCGCACAGCCCAGGCTGCACATGCCTGTGCGCCCTTATTTCCTTGGGAATCCTTCCAGGCCCA
>NW_007894870.1:0-523 GCF_000696425.1 Galeopterus variegatus
GGGCAACATGGTGCACCATGAGATACCAGGTATGGAATCAACAACTTCTTCTTCCCAACTGCTCTGAGTGAAGCCAGGGGCTGCCCTCTCCAGCAGCTATATTTATGGAATATCTCATCGTAGGGAAAAAAAAAGTCTTGATCAATATCTCACCTCCTTTCAGGAGCAGCATGCTCAGTGATTAATCACTACAGGGGTCTAAAGGCTCAGTCCCTTCAACTCAACTCAGGACAACTCTAATGAGTTGTCTAATGAGCTGTCCCAACTCCAGAAATGAGGTTTTTATTAAGTTGGCAGTGCTATCCATCTTCTCCCTCTACCCAATCCTGCTTTCTTCTTCTCTGTCTTCCACAGTGTTACTACCAAGAACATGCTCTAATAAATGGCCTGCATTCCAATGTGCATCTTAGTGTTTGTTTCTGAAACAATTCAGTCTGCAGCAGTTGTTCTGTCTCTGCCCTTACATCACTCAGCACTTTTTCTCAATCTGCTCCATAAACTAATGTCCAACCTGGAAATAGGA
>NW_007894871.1:0-523 GCF_000696425.1 Galeopterus variegatus
AAAAAAAAAAAAAGGAAAAAAGAATAATTACTATTTATAATAATGAGTATGCTGATAATATTGACTTGATCAACATATGTTGTACACTGGTGATGGTAGTCCATGTTGTATCCCCAAAATATGTATAATCAGAATTATGCTTCAATAAAAACAAAACAAAACAAACAAAAAATTCTAAAAAAAAAAAAAAAATAGCAAGCTATCTACCTCAGTCTTTTAAAGAAGGACACATTTAAACCAAAGAATTTACATTATATTTAAGGACCTTCGGAAAGATAAATTTCATATCTTTTGTAGATACATTCTACTATTGAATAGCTTTAATTATTTCCAAGTAAATTTCTCCAAGTTGACTAGGTATTAAGCCATTCTTCAAAAAAAAAAATTGCAATAAAAAAAATCTTTTACTATGGCTCTCCCTTATGTTGTTTGAAAACTGAAAATAAACTTCTAAGGCAGTAGTTGTTAGCATTTTATGGATTATATCCTCTTTAAGGATATGACAAAAGCTGTAAATTTCTCT
>NW_007894872.1:0-523 GCF_000696425.1 Galeopterus variegatus
TTGAGAAGCTGCAAGCTGGCATCATGCTCAGTCCCCTTAAGCATTCTTGTAAGTCTCCTTATGTAGGGGCAGCTCATGCCTCAAAGCCTCAGGCAATTTGGAAGAACTGTCTGCCTGAAGTACATAGTCTGGGCTTAGCCCAGCAGAGGGGTGGGCTGTTCACTATGAGTGTACAAGCTTTCAAACCCATGTAACAGGTCATCTTTTTTCATGGATTTGGAAAGTTTCTGAAAAAGTGTGAAATTTGGGATTTGGAAAGTTGGACTGTCCCAGTGGCAGGAAAGGATTATTTTTTTTAGGATCCTGGCCCCAAATATTTTGGTCTCACAAACATCTTTTTGTATATGTGTGGACTGTTGGGCTTTGTAAAGTGGGGCTCACCTGCAACAGGGTGCTCTTACTGCCTTTAGTAGGACAAAAAATGTCCCCTTCCCCCGAAGATCCAAGTCAAACTCCTGGAACTTGTCAATGTTACCTTATTTGGAAAAAGTGGTCCTTGCAGGTGAGATTGAATTCAGGATTT
>NW_007894873.1:0-523 GCF_000696425.1 Galeopterus variegatus
TCTGAGGATCAAGGGCGGACACAACCACAAAGTGAGGGGACTGGAGGAGCCCCGCAGCACGTGCTTTCTCTCTCCATTTATTTCTCCCCAGTGCTGCTCTCCGTGAGCAAAACTGATGTGAGTCCCATACGCTTCTGTTTTTACTTGTTTCTAGGGAAAGCATAAATGAACAATTAAAAGGGAGGATGAACAAAAAAGGAGCCCAGATGACCAGCTCCCGGAGAGCAGAGTCCATAAGCAGCTTCTAACCTAAGAGAACTCTACGTGTCCTCATTTACATTTAAATTAATAATACTACTACAAATAAGCTATAGGAGGTGTTAGGAAATCTAGCTTCCCTAAACAAATCCTTTTAATGATAGTGAGGTGAAAAATAGTAACTGACTGACTTTCCATGGGCACAGCACTTCACAGTTTACCAAGTTATTTTCATGCACATGGTTTCACTGGCCTCCACAGCTTTGTGAGCCAGGTAGGAAGGAATAACTACCCCCACGGTGAAAGAGCAGGAAAGTGACTCAGA
>NW_007894874.1:0-523 GCF_000696425.1 Galeopterus variegatus
TGTTCAGCTGAAAGAAACAATTGTTTTTAATAATTCTCCATTCCATACATAGCCAGGGCACATGGACTCCATGACTTTTACTTTCAAGGAAAGTCATAAAGAAGTTATTTTCAATTTTTTATGCAGTTTTCTGTTTAGTAAATGCAGAGATTGGCTATTTCTTTAAAGCAGAGCACTTTCCCTTATTCTATGCAAGTCTTGTCAGTCAGATTTGTGTGTGTGTGTAGAAAATACTCATAACATAAAATTTACCATTTTAAAGAGTTAATTCAGTGTTAATTCAGTGTTAACTACTTTTAACTATTTTAAAAAACTGTTTTCATTTTTAATTCAGTGGCATTAAGTACATTCAAATTGTTGTGCGGCCATCACCACCATACAATCTCCAGAACTTTTTCATCTTCCCAAACTGAAACTCTGTAGCCATTAAACAATTAGTCCACATTATCTCTTACCATAAGACCCTGGTAAACACTCCTCTGTTTTCTGTCTCTATGAATTTGACTACTCTAGGTATCTCATA
>NW_007894875.1:0-523 GCF_000696425.1 Galeopterus variegatus
ACTTAATAAAGAGCTTAGAACAGTTCCTAGCAGATATTAAACATTTTGTGAAGTGTTTTCTTTCAATATTGCTATAAATATAATTAATTTGTTCCTGTGACCTTTATATTTAAATGTGTATGGTTGGAAAAATGGGATTTTTTTCTCTCATTACATCTTCTTCCCTGTTGAGATTTTTATATAGGAAAACTATTGATTCCTATACATTCATTTTTATCCCACTAACTTATTAAATGCTTTTATTTATTTATTTATTTTTTAGTTTTAGTTGACTGTCTAATGCTTTCCAGGTATACATAGTATTATCTGAAAAATATGAGAATTTAACACTTGTCTTCCTAGATTTTATACTTTTCTCTCCCACACGTTAGTTTTGTCTCATTTCTCCAGGATAAAGATAAGCAATAGGTATTAATAACAACAGTGTATATTCTTGCTTTGAACCAGATTTGAAGTGTTAACGCCTATAGTCTTTACTTATATGAAGCTGACTTTGGGGGTAAAATAGATTAATTATATAATG
>NW_007894876.1:0-523 GCF_000696425.1 Galeopterus variegatus
ATGTTTAAAATTTTTTAAATGAAAGGAAGAAAAGGGCAAAGTCCTTTCTTTTTTACAATCAACTTCTGAATAACTGCACATCAGTTTCTTCTCAATGATGCACTCTAAGACTCTGATATTGGGGCACAAAAGCATTGCTAACTCTTTTCCTTGAGGCAGATTTGCTTTCATTTAGAGGTCTGCATGTTTGTCAGTGCAGTGGATTTAATTATGTTCTCTTGAAAGATGTGTTTATGCCCTTACACCTGCCTGGTACCTATGAATGTGACTTTATTTGGAAATAGGGACTTTGCAGATGTAATCAAATTAGGATGAGGTGATACTGGATTAAACTTGGCTTTAAATGTGATGAGTGTTGTCCTTATAAGAAGCATAGAGGACACACAGAAAAGGACATGTGAAAGACAGAAGCGGAATTTGGAGTGATAGAGCTATAAGTGATAGACTTAGGTAACATCTGCACTTTTAACATTAGTGAAACCAGGGTCTGAATACATCTTTCTTCATGCAATCAAATGTCACC
>NW_007894877.1:0-523 GCF_000696425.1 Galeopterus variegatus
GCAAGGAAAAGGACTGGTGGCATAAAAAAATGAAAATGAGTGGATTAGGGAGAAATAAAAAGGAAATGGGCAGCTAGAGGGAGTCAAAGAAATTGACAGGCAGGAGGCTCATATGTTCCCTCATTTGTTTTCCGGGAACAATATTTTGTGATGAGACTTATTTGGTTCCTCTTAAATCTGTTCCTTGGCACACTTGTAGTGTGGTTGATTTGGTAGCAAAGCAAATGCTAATTTCTCACTTATATGAATTGTGTTTTTTAATCTATCTTTACGGTTGACAACCTGATTAGTAGATTCTGATGACATTTTGTTTATCCTGATGAATAATTGACAACTGCTTTATATTTTGGGTGGGGTTTTTTTGCTTCATTTACATTTCATAAAATTTTTTGAGATATGTTCTCTTATTTGATTCTATTCAGCGAAGAGCTATTTGGACAAAACTGTATAATTTATTAGGTATTTTTCTTAAAAACCTCCCCCCAACAAAAATTTATTACATTACTGCTAAGTAGACATCCCC
>NW_007894878.1:0-523 GCF_000696425.1 Galeopterus variegatus
CTTAGACCTCTGATTCAATAGATGGCGCTATTGAGCCTTGCAGATCGTTCCTGCCAGCTCTCAAATTTTCATTTGAACATTCAATTCACCTCAACCTCTACTTGCTAAAGGTAGCAAAAGTCGTTTCTGCAGAGAATGCAGCTGGAATCTTAAACACACCCCAATGTTTGTTTAAACTCCAAAATACAAGGATGCTTTAAGAATATCCAAAAGATTCCAAGTAATAACTAGGAAAATTCCCACTAATCAGCTGCCCAAAATTTACACACATCAGGAAGGGTTTCCCCAAGGATTTGGGGTACATTTATGAGCTTAAAACCAGCCATACTTTACCATGTCCAAGTTGTATCCAAGATGATATTTAATCACTATTTATCAGGTTTCTCTAGAATAAGATGGAAGACTGGGAACTAAGAGATCTGTCAAGTTCTGCGCGGCTTTGGGAATGTCACTTAGTGTTTACTGGCCTCAGTTTCTTCTGCTGCAAACTGGGCAAGATAATCCATGGTCCCATGCAAAGAAT
>NW_007894879.1:0-523 GCF_000696425.1 Galeopterus variegatus
ATCCCACTCAAAGCTCAGTAGTTTAGAGAAGATGAAAATTCCCATCCAGACAAAAAAAAAAAAGCTCCAAATGAGAAATGAGAAAAACTGCCTTTTGGGAAGAATAAAGTATAGTACTCACAAATCTTTCTATTATCTATGTGATTTTGATCCACTTAAAATCTTTGAGTCTAAATTTCATTTGTATAATAGGGATGATGTGTACCTTAGATTCATATTAACTATCAGAAAGTATATATGTAAAGTAATTTAGATGATCCTGTGATATGATAGGCACTCAGATATAAATATTACTTGTTCTATAATCCTAGAATATGTAAGGATAAGTAATTATTCTAATAATAATATGGTACAATTACTAGACTTTCTTATATTATGGAAGCTGGAATCTAAGAGCAAAGTCAGAGGTTCCTGCTCTCTTAATGCCTTGACTGAGAACTGACATTGCTTCATTTCTCCTCCATTTTATTATTCAAATCAATTCAGAATGCCAATCTAGGTTTAGGGAAAGGGAGTAGACTCC
>NW_007894880.1:0-523 GCF_000696425.1 Galeopterus variegatus
TAAGCTGTACTTCCCAGAGACAACCACTGTGAGCATTTGGGGAGTGTCGGAATGTATTTTAATTTTTTATACTTTTCTATTACTCAAATTTTTTGACAGTGATCATTTATTGTTTTCATGATTTAGAAAAAGGTGTTTAATGATAATATGTCTTAATGAAAAATGATTATCACCTCAAATGGTCACTTTTGGAAACGTCAGCAACAAGTTTTGAGCAAAGCTTCAGATGTTCTTTTTCTGTGTGCCTCAGGAATGTGAGTCACGCTTTGGGATAAAGGATTATGGGAAAACCAGTAACCTGGGACTCTGCTTCCTGAGTGGAAGGAAGAGAGATGTGATCTAATAATCACCTGGAACTTCTGTCTCTTGATCGTCATTTGCAGTGTAGGCGAGGTTATCCTGTCATTAGGAAGCAGACAGACATGCACGCGTGTGCACGCACTTTATTTCTTCCTTCCAAATACTTTTTGTGTGTTTAAGACTTCTGTTCATCAATTTGAAGACCTCTAAGATTATTGAAAAA
>NW_007894881.1:0-523 GCF_000696425.1 Galeopterus variegatus
AGACATTTTTCACCACAGTGCAAGACTGTGTGTGTGTGCATGTGTGTGCTCATGTGTGTGTGTTAATGTGGGGGATGTACATCAAGTATAATGATAATAATGTACACGGAGAGATCAAGATGCCTTTTTTTTTTTTCCTTTTTGTCTTTTTTCGTGACTGGTAACAGGATTGCAACCCTCAGTGTTGCGCCTGCACCGCGACCGGCAACGGGATCGTAACCCTCGGTGTCGCGCCCTCACTGCGCTCAACCAGTGAGTGGACCGGTCTCTATATGGGATCCGAACCCTCGGCGGGAGTGCCGCTGTGCTCCCAAGTGCGGCACTCTACTGAGTGCGCCACTGGGCCGGCCCCAAGATGCCTTTTAACTACTTCTGTGGGAGGTGATTTATAATCAGTGGGAAGGGACTTTTTGAGCAGGTTATTTGAGCTGCTACTAAAATGTTTTTTGACTTAGCCTGAAGGGTAGCTTTTCTCAAGTTATTTGAAGATAGTCCCATAGGAAACTAGAAGGGTGAAGCTACC
>NW_007894882.1:0-523 GCF_000696425.1 Galeopterus variegatus
TTTATGAGTTCTTTTTTTATGTATTACAAAACTGCTGTGATTTTTAAATGTTCTTATAATATGTTTTATAAGTTTTGTATGCTCTTGAGATATATACTGCCATTATGATTTTCTCTTTTTTATCTGTGACTCAAATCACCTGGAGGCCCAGGGTATGTTATTATTTTTTTTAAATATTATATTTCTTATAGTTTAAGAGCTTATTTATCAGAACTGACCACTTTTGGTCACTGGAATCTTTTTCTGGTACATCTATAGATGGAAGTCTTTCTGTACATCTGAGAAGTTTTCTTGAATTAGTGATAAATTAGTAGTAGTTTTTTTTTTGAATATTAACAGTAGTAGTAATTAGTAGTTCTGTTCATTATTATGATTTTCTTCTCTAGATACTCCAGTGTTTTCTATATTGGGTCGTCTAAACATCCATGTTTAATTTTCTCTGACCCCTTTTATCTTTTTTAGTTTTAATTAAATCTTTTGGCTTAATTATTCTTTTCTTCATTTGCTCCTCTTTATCCATTCC
>NW_007894883.1:0-523 GCF_000696425.1 Galeopterus variegatus
ATTTACAGTCCCACCAACAGTGTAGAAGGGTTCACCTTTTTCCATATCCTCACCAGCATTTGTTATTTTCTGTCTTTATGATAATAACCAGTATAACTGCAGTGAGATGATATCTCAGTGCGGTTTTGATTTGCATTTCCCTGATGATTAGTAATGTTGAGCATTTTTTCATATACATGTTGGCCGTTTGTATGTCTTCTTTTGAGAAATGTCTGTTCAGCTCTTTTGTTTGTTTACTGTTAAGTTGTTTGAGTTCCTTGTATATTCTGGATATTAATACCTTGTCAGATGCATAGTTCGCAAATATTTTCTCCCATTCTACAGGCTATCTTTTCACTCTGTTATTTCCTTTGTTGTGCAGAAGCTTTTTAGTTTGATATAATCCTATTTGTTTATTTTTTTCTTTTGTTGCCTGTGCTTTTGAGGTCTTATTCATAAAGTCTTTGCCCATTTTTACATCCTGAAGTGTTTCCTCTTTGTTTTCTTCTAAGAGTTTCATAGTTTCAAGTCTTATATTTAAGTC
>NW_007894884.1:0-523 GCF_000696425.1 Galeopterus variegatus
TGTCTCACCACTCATGGGATAAAATCTGGGTCAAGGCAGCCTTTACACTTCACTCCTCAGCAACCTGCATCACAGAAAGACTTTAAAACATATCCAAAGCAATTCCCTTCAGATCTACGTTGAAAAGGCATTTACAGAGTTTCTGAAGTACAACGCCCCATGCTGGGTGTGCCAAAACTCCTGCCCCCTGCTCTCTGCCAACTCACGGAGCAAACAGAATCTTTCTCTTCCAGATGTGCCCCATTCGTACCAAAGAGTTGACTCCTGAGACTCTTTAAAGGGAAACCCTAACTCCAAGAGACTGTTGTGTCCTGGATTATGAAACTTGCCTTTCTGAAAAGCAGGTTTTCTTAACCAAGCCACTGACATTTTAGGCCAGATAATTCTTTGCTAATAGGGGCTGTCCTGTGCATTGCAGGATGTTCCGCAGCATCCCTGGCCTCTACCTACTGAATGCCAGTAATGCTCCCTCCAGCTGAGATAATCCAAAATGTTTCCAGACATTGCCAAATGTCCCCCAGAG
>NW_007894885.1:0-523 GCF_000696425.1 Galeopterus variegatus
TTTTGGCGACAGTGCTGTAAGTGCTGTTTCAGACAAAGTCCTGTTTTGATGTTCTCAAAGCATTCCTTGAAGTTGGACAAGACATGGAGCTGTCTGAATACCGGGTGTAAAGCAACAATGTGCCCCACGTTCCCTGAATATACAATCGCTGGGAGGTGACCTCAGTTCCCTGGTCATCCCCCTGCTGTCTGTGCTCCTTTTCTCCTTCTGTGAAGGCCACTGCAAAGGTCACCTCGTGCACATGCTCTGAGGAAGGAGAGATTCCTGCTGCCACAAGTAAGGAAAATTAATCATGAAGTCATTGGAAACACCCTGTCGCCAAAGACTGGGACAGGTCAAAGTTTTGACTTTTTTTAAAGAACTGTTTTATTGAAATATAATTTAATGTTTTGATATACACATACATTGTGAAGTGATTACTACAGTCAAGTTAATTAACATAAGCATCACCTCACGGTTACCTTTTTTTTTTTTTAAGTTTTGATGTTCTGCAAACTCAAGGCTACGTGTCTTCAGCAGACGG
>NW_007894886.1:0-523 GCF_000696425.1 Galeopterus variegatus
TGACAGGTCTCCCTACCCTGAACTGTGCTCTCTCTGCCACTCAATGCCCAGTGTCTCTGCATGTGACCCACCTCAGGTGCCACACCCCCAGGGGTTGCTCAATAGAGGCATGGGCTGCTCAAACTGGGGTCCCCGAGGCCAGGGCTGGGGCTATGAGTCAGACAAGGCTGGTCTCTGTCCCCAATGCTGAGGCACCATCCTGAGGAACACACCGAATCCAGGCCTGCATCACTGCCTCCACTTGCAACTGCCCCCAGGGAGCCTCAGTTGCCCGTATCCATAGCAACCAGCATTTGTGAGTTGCAGACCCAGGAGGAAGGGCAGGAGGCCTGTTGTACTTGGTGCTGGCTCATTCTGAGAGGAGACACCATTTCTCTGGCTGCTTTGGGAAGCTTGCAATTCCTGAAAGTGACGTCCCCATCCACTTTCATCTGTTTCCCCTCTCAGTCAGCAGTGTGCAAAGGGACAGGACGCATCATTCAAACACAGGACTTTCTCTTGGGTTCTCTGAAAAGCAGATCCT
>NW_007894887.1:0-523 GCF_000696425.1 Galeopterus variegatus
TGTGTGTGTGTGTGTGTGTGTATATTCAGAAAGCAGAGCTCCCAAGGCTTTTTAATTCCTCATAGGTACTTAAAAAGCACTGTGTTTAGATACCTCAGCAACTCCCTCTTACACCTGGGAGAGACATGTGAATGAAAATACACTTCATCTATACGGAAAGGTTTTCAGGCTTCAGAAGCACAGTCTGAAAGGCAAAACTTCACCAACAGCAATAGGAATCATCAACATTAATGGAAATACTCACTTTCCCCAATGCTGAGGGCTTTCGGGGGATTAATTGTTTAATATTCACAAAGGACTTTGAAGATGAAAAGACCCGCATAAAGACTGAAAATGAACACTCACATTATTTGCTTTTCTCATCCTGCAGTTGAATCTGCAGGGCCACCGTGTCTTTGAAGCAGCTCCAAGATTATAATGATGACCACCCTCGGAGTGGGGAGAAAAGAGAGAGCAGGGAGGAATAATTTATGGCTGTAATTCCAACAAGAGCAAGAGCAAGGACATCAGAATCAAACAGAGT
>NW_007894888.1:0-523 GCF_000696425.1 Galeopterus variegatus
AAGAGGCCCTATCGAGCCCCTCCTGCCAGAGGCCCTTCTCCTGACTCCACTGCCTCTGCCATCCCAGACAACAGCCCTGCCACCCTCTTCCCACCATTGCCTCCTGCCCTGCTGTCTGGGTTTCCCCCAGACACAAGTCAGGGTCTAGACCTGCTCTGCCTCCTCCCCACCCACGCCCCTCCCCAAGGAGCCCCTTCTCATGGCTCTGGGCTGGGCTGGCTCCGGACTCCATCCCAGGTGCCAGTGACAGTGGCAGAGGGGTGATGCCCTAAGGAAGTCAGAGTGGCCCGAGATCCATCTCTACTAGGGCTGTGGCTGCTGCCACCGAGACCCTCTCCTTCTTCCAACAGGGCTGTGGCTGCTGGTTGGGAGGGTCATGCCTGTTCCTGGTCCCCAGGGAGCTTGTTTCACTCTCGGAGCCAGCATGGAGCCAGTGGAGAGGCCCAGTCTGCATGCCCTGCTGTGCCAGGTGCCAGCCAGGCTGCTGGGGAGCTCATGGCCTGGTGCTCAGGCATTTGTGCTC
>NW_007894889.1:0-523 GCF_000696425.1 Galeopterus variegatus
AGTTGAAGTTTCCATATGTTATCAAAGCAAGGTCTGGCTGCCTACCCCCAGACAAAAACAAGTGACTTAAAAGTCGAATGCTGGTGGAATGAATGGGAAGTGAGCTTTTATTCGTGAATACTGTTGACCTGAGAAGAGATGTTAGGCTAACCCATCTATCCAGTAAACTTGGAGAAGAATGGCCAGACTAATCCCATCTCAGAGTCAGATGTACTAAAAGAGAGGTTTGAGGGAATGGAATGTGGGAAATGAAAAGCAGGAGGGCGGGGAGGTGTAAGGGGCCAGGTGGAAATACTTGCCAAGCCTCCTTCTGACTTGTTTTCATCCTGATGTTATCTTCAGGGTTCTGCAGGATTTTGATTTCCTTAGGGGTGGAATCAGCAGAGCTTTACTGATGTCTTCCTTGGCTTCTCAGGGTCTGGATAGTATGTGTCTCACAGTAAGTTTACAACTCCAGGCTGACTGGAAAACAACTTTACATTTATGTAAATAATGTCATCTTGCCCTGTAACCAAGGTTCAAA
>NW_007894890.1:0-523 GCF_000696425.1 Galeopterus variegatus
GGGTGGGGCTTGTGTCCTGGTTCCCACGAGCTGCTGGGCACAGGGGGATGTGGCGCAGGGAAGCCTAGAGCTCGCGCGGTCCGGGAGCACTTTGTGGTCTCACTCTTGCTTCTGCTTCCCGCCCGCCCCCCTTGCAGGTCTGGGAAGGAATTTTCAGACGCTTCGGGTCCAGGCGGTGAATTTGCATCTGAATGTGGAGCCCACAGTCATTTACTAAAATCGCAGCCATCAGCCACAGGAAAAGCTCTGCACTCGGTCGCCTGTGCCCCGGAGGCAGGGAGGTGGCGCTGCTGCTGCGGGCTGTCTAGTAGCTCAGCAGCTCTTTTTTTTCCTTTTCCTTTTTTTTTTTTTTGCCAGCATCTCTCCATAAGACGTGTATTTTATAACACAACGCAGAACACATACATCTATCTCCATCTGTCTAGACGATGCACGTAAAATTGAAACAGAAGTTTCTCAAGACAATATTTCTCCCTCCCCCTTGAAATACACTTTAATATTTTCCCTTATTTTTTCATTCCAC
>NW_007894891.1:0-523 GCF_000696425.1 Galeopterus variegatus
AAAAGGCAAGCGTTCAGGGGCTGAGAGGTTGAGAGGGTGCATGGTAGGAAAAAGGAGTAGAAGGTAACCTCCTTGGGGGTGTAATTGCAGAGAGCGCCCTGCCAGGCTAATTCAGTAACCCACTCAAGGATGTCTTCAACACTGGAGGTGGCGGGTCGGGACCAGTCTTGGAGCAGCTCCTGTGTGAAGGACGTGAAGCAGGCCTGCAAGAGTGAGAGGATAATCGCTGGGGGGAGAGATCCTTCTTCTGGTATTGGGGAAAGAGTGGAGGTCCTGGAGACTTTCAGTTTTGTGGGCCCTAAAATGGACAAAGTGTAAGGAGATGTTGGGTTGGGGGTTGAGCTGAGGGACCCCTCTGGCATGGTGTTAACAGATTTTTTGGGTAAAGTCTCAGGTGCTAGTTTTCCAAGGATAAGTGATATCAAGGGGCCTTCCCTAGTACCTTTACTGCCGTGGGGGTGGGAGAAGTGCTGTATAAGGCCCTTCCCAACATGGTGAGAGGGGCTTTGGGATTTGGGTTTTA
>NW_007894892.1:0-523 GCF_000696425.1 Galeopterus variegatus
CCACCCTCAGCCAGTGAGCGCACCGGCCATCCCTATATAGGATCCAAACCCGCGGCCTCAGTGCTACCAGCGCCGCACTCCCCCGAGTGAGCCACGGGGCCGGCCCAATAACAAAGATATTTTTTAAACAATCAAATGTTTGGAAATTACATAGCATTTTCAAAATAACCCATGATTCAAAGAGGAGGTCGTAGGCTGGCTGGTTATCTCAGCTGGTTAGAGAGTGGTGCTGTTAACACTAAGGTTCAGGGTTCAATCCATGTGCTGGCCAGCCACAAAAAAAAAAGAAAAGAAAAGAAACAGGAGGACGTTTCAAGGTGAACTAGAAGATAATTGTAACGGTGAAACTGAAAATAGACCAAATTTGTGAAATGCAGCTACAATAGTGTCTATATGGAATTTTATAGCACTAAATGATATTAGAAAAGAAAGGTCTAAAATCAATCATCTAAGTTTCCACTTTAGAAAAGAGCAAACTAAATCCAAAGCAAGCAGTCAATAAAATTGAAGAAAATAAATAAGA
>NW_007894893.1:0-523 GCF_000696425.1 Galeopterus variegatus
CTCAGTCTGATGAGTTTACATAGATCGATTAGCTTAGTCCGATGAGTTTAGGTAGATCGATTAGCTTGTTCTGATGAGTTTCCTTAGATCCGTGATCTTGGTCTGATGAGTTTACATAGATCGATGAGCTCGGTCTGATGAGTTTACTTAGATCAATTAGCACTGTCCGATGAGTTTACTTAGATCGATTAGCTTGGTATGATGAGTTTACTTAGATCAAAAAGCTTGGTCTGATGGGTTTACTTTTATCGATGCTGTTGGACGGATGAGTTTAGTTAGATCGATGAGCTTGTTCTGATGAGTTTACTTAGATCAATTAGCTCTGCCCAATGAGTTTCCTAAGATCGATTAGCTTGGTCTGATGAGTTTAATTAGATCGGTTAGGTTTATGTGATGAGTTTCAAAAGATCAATGGGCTTGGTCTGATCAGTTTACTAAGATTGATTAGCTTGTTCTGATGAATTTAGTTAGATCGATGAGCTTGGTCTGATGAGCTTAATTTGATCGATGAGCTTGGTCTGAT
>NW_007894894.1:0-523 GCF_000696425.1 Galeopterus variegatus
GTAAATTTTTTATAGTAGTAGTCAGAAAGCCACAGTAAGCACTCAATAAGTGTCAATTATTATTACAAGTATTAGAGAAGAAGAGAACCAAGAATAGAACCTTGAAGATCCTGGACTACAAAGGCTGATAAAATAAGCAGCAGCAGCCAGGGATGCTAGAATGTAACGGGGAAAAGTGGGAACAGCGGTTGTCACTGAAATCCTCTGCATGTGATGATGGTTTAAACTTCTGAAAACTTTCAATTACTCCATATCACTTGTTTATCATAGTAACCCTAGGAAATTAGTAAAATAAGTATTCTCATTCCTCTTTACTAAAGGATGGATAGAGACAGAGATAGCAAAATCCCTTAGGCTGCAGTTAATGACAAGTCTGGATTTTAACCTAGATCTTTTTTTTTTTTTTTGTCCTTTTTGAGACCGGCCGCATGCACTACGCGCGCACCGGCCATCCCTATATAAGATCTGAACCTGCGGCGGGAGCGCTGCTGCGCTCCCAGCGCTGCACTCTCCCGAGTGCGCC
>NW_007894895.1:0-523 GCF_000696425.1 Galeopterus variegatus
AAGCAGCAGAGAGTGCTGCATGAAAAAGATAGGAGTGATGGCCGCATTTTTCTATGTATCTAAGGCTTCTGGACTTGCTTGGAAAAGAGGACAATGAACCAGGTAGGGCCAACTGTCATTCTGCACAATAAGCGAAATGCTGTTCTTATGGTCGGCACAGATGTGTATAGATCATATCGTATTTTAAAAAGTATGTACCTTCTTAATTCTGATCTAAACTGACTGCATCGTCTCTGAGAATCAATTTTTGAAGAGTGGTAAGCTTATGTGTGTGTGTTTGTGTCTGTGTGTGTGTGCATGCACACGTATGTGTTTATGTATGTACAAGGGTGTATGCATAGCATTATTTTCCTGCTCAATGACCAGGAAGTTTGAGGAGGTACATCCACACCTCATGTTGATGGGTGATCTTTAAGGGGAGGGGACTCGGCACAGCAACACCATCTAAACTGTTTTGGTGGATATAAAAACCCCTTTTGCATTACATGGACCACAGATCGTTCCTATTGTTCTCTCCTGGGTT
>NW_007894896.1:0-523 GCF_000696425.1 Galeopterus variegatus
TGGGAGGTCCCCATTTTCATGGGCTGCCGCAGTGCCTATCATGTCCTGTATGTGCAGAAAGACAAACAAGCAAATACAAAAACCAAAAAAACCCAGAAGAGGCAGTAAAACCAAACCAAATATCTCAAGGTACCCCTGAGACCGTTCGTGAGAGTAGCTGTACCCCTGATGCCAAGAACTAAGCCCAGTTGAGATGGGATGCTGGTTTGCTGCTTAGCTGGTTGGGCACTCTCACTAGTTAAGAGGTTATTCCACATATTTCCGAGTCACAGAGATTCAGGGTTTCCCCTCAGCAACCAAGAAATGACCACACATCACAGACCCATGGAGTCACTTGAGAATGCTCAAATAGAATATTGCATATTCTGAATTTAGGGGACCAACATGAAGGGTGGTGTTCAGCCCACATTACTGCAAAATGCAACCAGGGGCATTTTGGAGAATCTGGGGCAGCTCTTTCCGCTGTCTTTAAGAAAGGCAGGTGTCCATGCCTGGGAGTTTTCATGGCTTTATCCAGATTCTT
>NW_007894897.1:0-523 GCF_000696425.1 Galeopterus variegatus
ATGATGTATCCCAATGCTTATGAAGTTGTGTTTATAACATTTTCTAGACGCTAAATTGGTACGACAAACGGTTACTTCTGTATGTCATACTCTCTCTAGAACTAACTAACAACAGAGTTCCCTGCCTGAGAAATGCTGCCTCAAAGACTGGGAGGTTTTTAATTATTTTTAGTAATTTAAAATTCTATCAGGGATGTATTTCAGTTCATTGTGTGAACTAATCAGTTATTTTCATACAATAAAATTCTCATAATTGTCCCTATCCATTTCTAGATTTTTCACTTTTTTCTCTTACTTATATCTAATTATTGTGCTAACCTATATATAGATTTAAAATGATTAAAATATTTTAATATCTAGCACGGCAATTATATCCTTAATTTTTAGTAGTAGTGACCTTTCATTCACGTTTACACTATTCTATGGGGTACAGAGTTAACTATCAGTATTTATATACAGTGAGTGATGATCAAATCAATATTATTAAAGTGTTCATCATTACAAATCATAATTACTTTTTATC
>NW_007894898.1:0-523 GCF_000696425.1 Galeopterus variegatus
AAACAGTTCACTGGGGAGGGGGTGGAGGCACAAATCATCTGTCTACCGAATCTTTGGTCACTTTTGTCTGCTTGCTCCTTTCCATCGAAGCTTTCCCCACAGGGCACTCCACTCAGTCCTGTGTACTGGGTTGTGTTATACTACCAGGTGGCTGTCAGGGAAACTGTATTCCTGGCCTCTTCATCCTGTGATGCTTCTTCTGAGCCTGGAAGTGCTGGGAAGACCAGGAGTCTGGTTAGTGCTGTGTTGGATCCAGACACAGACCTAAGCTGGTGGTAGTAGGAGAAATGATTGAGGCCATGGCCTGAGACCAGGTGTGCATGCTGGCTGCACGATACATGCGGCTGCAGTCCCTGATTGAGGCTGTCTGCATAGGGGAGGGCAGCATCCCCGGCTGAAACTCCGCAGGGGCGCTTAGACACTTGCAGCTCAGAGAACGTGGGAGACTTGAATGCTGGGCCCAACACATTTTTCTCTGTCTTTCTTTTGTTTCTTTGTCATTTGCCTCTATGTTATCTGTGAC
>NW_007894899.1:0-523 GCF_000696425.1 Galeopterus variegatus
ACTTCATCTAGATTGTGTGGGCCATTCCTGGGACACCAGGTTCCAAATAGAGTGATGTGGGTACAGTGTGATGTTTCCATACATGTATACATTGTGGGGTGAGCAAATCAGAGTCATTAACATATCTACCACCTCACATACATATCATTTTTCAGGTAAGACATTTAAAATAATCTTTATAAAACAACTTTGAAATATTCAATAAATTTTAATGAAGAATATTTATCATGCTGTGTAATACATCACCAAAAGTATTTCATTCTGCCTAACTGATAGTTTGTTCCCTTTGATCACAGGGAAATGCAATTTAAAACTACGATGAGTCTCATGAGATGTGTTAGAACAGGTATTATCAAGAAGATAAAAGATAATAAGTATTCATGAAGGTGTGAATTTACAAGGTGTATTAGAACACCAATTTGGAAACTAGCATAAAGTAGTCACAAAGCTAAAAATAAAAAGACCAAATGATCCAGCAATCCCAATTCTGGGTATATGTCCAAAGAAACTGACAACAGTATGA
>NW_007894900.1:0-523 GCF_000696425.1 Galeopterus variegatus
TGATATTAGTTTGCTTTGCAGAAACAGTTTATCTTAAATAGGCTATTTTAAAAGTCTCATAGTTTATTCCCAATGTTAACTCAAATTTCCAAATGACCGTAGATGCCAGCGTGTTATGCCAAAAACGTTGCTCTTTTCATGTCAGTGTTCCACTCCAAAATTCCTATGGTTCCCTCATCTTTAGTAGGTTAAGTCCAAATTACTTGCCATTTCATTCAAGGATTTCCATGACTTGTCCTCACCTTTGTACATTGAACCACAGCTAATTTGGTTTACTCAACATGTTTGCCATCTATGACCTGATTTTCTAAATTTGCATTTTATGTTTTTTTGTTTGGTTGGTTTTTTACTTTTGCTTTTCTGGGATCCTCCCATTTCTGTTTATCAGAATCCAAGATATATAAATTTTCTTTACCCATTAAAGACTCCTACTGATTTTGTTACAAAATTAGAGTAAATGAAAGAAAATTAAAGTTTGTGCAATTATACAAAACTGGGCAAAATTGGTGCCCACACTTTCGAA
>NW_007894901.1:0-523 GCF_000696425.1 Galeopterus variegatus
GTACAGTGTGTTACACGTGTGGTGTGTGTGTACATGTGTGGTTTGTGTGATGTGTGTGTGCTTTGTATATGGTGTGTTTACGTGTTGGTGTGTGTACACATGTGTATGTCTGGTGTGTGTGCATGCATGTGATGTGTGTGTGCTTTGTGTATGATGTGTGTACATGTGTGGGTGTGTGCATGTGTGGTGTGTACACATGCGTATGGGTGTGCATGTGTGGTGTGTGTGTGGTGTGTGTACACATGTATGCTTTCTGTATGATATGTGTGTGGTGTGTGTGCGTGTGTATGGTGTCTGTGTGTGTGTGATGTGTGTGGCACATATGTGTGATGTGTGTGGTATGTGCATTGTGTGCATGTGTGTGTGCAAGTGTATGGTGTGTGTGCATGTGTGGTTGCACGCGTGTGTGGTGTGTATGCATGTGTCATCTGTGTCTTGCCTACATGTATGTTGGTGCATGTGTGGCATGTATGTGTGTTGTGCATGCACGTGTGTGTTGTGCATGCACGTGTGTGTTGTGCAT
>NW_007894902.1:0-523 GCF_000696425.1 Galeopterus variegatus
GCAAATGAAGTGAATGCTGCTCTACCTTGAGAACTAAGTTGAAAGCTGAAGGAGAGAAATTGATTTTTGAAGCCAAATTCAATAAACTAAATTAATAAATTTTTTTAAAAATTTAGGTGCTTTCACTATATTTTCTGCTCAAGTTATTTCTTTACTACTGTATTTAGTATTCCTACTTCTGACTCCCCTCCTTCACTGCAGGCCAACATGGCATTTCTTTAAAAATCTACCTACTTCTATTAACTTCCAGGAATGATGGATCTAAACCAACACCAAAGATAAATGCATGTAAACCCATCACTCATTTCTAGGAGGAAATCAGCTCTAAATTTTGTTAACTTCAAACCCCATAATTTGGTTCAGTTCAGCTGTTACTGATTTTCTGATTTAAATTATTTTGCAAAAAAAAAATTAAAATTAAAACAGTCTGAGATCCTTTACTACTTGCTTTTAGTATTACTAGCATTTTGTCAAAGAATTCCCAATTTTCTTTATGTGTTCTTTTTAAGTAAACAGTTTCTCT
>NW_007894903.1:0-523 GCF_000696425.1 Galeopterus variegatus
TGGGTGGTGATAATGGCTGCACAGTAATGTGAACATACTTAATGCCATTGAACCATGCAATCAAAAATAATTAAAATAGTAAGTTTGATGTTGTGTGTACTATACCACAATAAAAGTCTTAAAAATCCCAACTCCTGTCCTATCTGAGCTCTACCATTTCTTCACTTCTCTCATATCCCTCCATCCCCTGCTCCCCACACTTCAGCTATGCTGTTCTTATTTCAGCTCCTCAAACAAATCATGTTCATTCTTGCCTTAGAAACTTTGCACATATTATTTCCTCTGTTGAGAACATTCTTCCCTCTACTCTTTACAGGGATAAGTCCTTTTAATCCTTTGAATCTGTGGCAGAGACTAGCTGAATGCTCCCCAGACTGTTTCCTCTTCTACCTGGGCATACCTATTTCCCTGGGCACACCAAGTCTTCCTGGGCTAGACCTGATCCCCCAGCCTCCCTTACATGTGATGATGAGCAAAAATCACAGGCATCACTTACAGGCTTGCTACTCCCTCTGGAAAAAGA
>NW_007894904.1:0-523 GCF_000696425.1 Galeopterus variegatus
CTACCTTCTGTATCAGATTAGGTCTCCTCGTTTTTAGTCATCTTACCAAATCTTACTATTTGTTTGTTGCTTTTGTGTCCGTTAACAAAAGTTCTCCATTCAGACCCTGGGATATTGCCAGATAAAAGTTTGTCCGTCACCTGCCAGGTGAGAGAGGATCAATAACTTCTAGTCTCTAGTTTTCACCTGGTTTGTGTGTAAAGGGAATTTACTTTAATTGTCACACAAAGTGCCTCTTTGGGAAGCTTCTTGACAATTCTTTCCCAATGACAAAGAGGATTTCTTAGATGAGGGTAGAGTGAAAATGGGGTAGCTGAGGAGTAAAAGAGAAGGAACCATTCAAGGGTTAAGTTACTAAGGAGGTTAGAGTCTAGCTTTTTTTAATCCTAAATTTGTATGGATGATAACTCAACCAGAGTTAAGCAAAAGCCCCAAACAAAACCCTATTTCTGTTTGTTTATGTAGACATTACCAGAAACAGGCAACATTTTGTACTTTATGCCTGTAAGAGAAGTACTTCATT
>NW_007894905.1:0-523 GCF_000696425.1 Galeopterus variegatus
GGCCTTGACACCAAAGTATTACTCTATATGCCATCCTTAGGATTTGAGATGCAGTGGCAAATTGTAATTTACACACAAGTCTTATTCTCTGATTGCATGCCAATTTTATTTTAGTAAGACATGAGAATGCTGAAAGAGTGATCATCTTCAAATGTTGAAATCAGCATTCATGTTGCATTCTAGGCAATTTTATGCAGAACTATGGTATTTATTTGCCTTTCTCATCCTGAAGCACTTAATAAAATAAAAATATCTGCTGAATTGAATGAAACCTTGTATACTGTATATAATACTATACAGAATCATAAGTACTATGTACACTTTTGGAAACACTCAGTGTAGCAGAAACAGTTTCAAAATAGGGATACCTGAGAAAATCACAGAAAGAGATCTTCCTTACATAGATTAAAAAACAATTAGGCAGAAAGTATTTTTTTTCTCCCTGATTGTTTTTGGCTCTAGCTCAAGCTTTATAATTTATTTTATAAAATAATGTATGAGATGAGAGGATAAGGCAAAACAC
>NW_007894906.1:0-523 GCF_000696425.1 Galeopterus variegatus
TATTTGCTTCTTTGTATTTGCTTCTTTGTTTATTTTCTATCTCCCCAGTAGAACATAATCTGCATGAGAGTAGGGACTTTGTTTTGTTCACTGCTGTCCCACAGCTTCAAGAATAGCAGCTGGCATATAGTGGAAACTCAGTAAGTACTTGTTGAAGGAAGAAAGCAATTTAACACTTGCATTCTCCCTCATTAAGGGAAGTATCAGTTCTACTGGGCTCATCACTGTGTCTCAACCATCTTAGCAAAATGCCTGGCCCATGGAGGAATTCAGGGAATGAAAGAGTTTGGATGTGTTGTTCCCCAAAAACTCATGTGAAAATCTGATCCCCAGTGTGGCAGTTTGGGGAGCTATTTGAGTCATGGGGGCGGATCCCTCATGAATGGATTAATGCTCTCCCTGGGAGGAGGTAGAAAGTGAGTTCCACTTTATTAGTTCCCATGAGAGCTGGTTGTTTAAAAAGACCCTGGTACTTCCCTCTCTCTCTTGCTTCCTCTCACCATGTGATCTGCTTGTACCCGCC
>NW_007894907.1:0-523 GCF_000696425.1 Galeopterus variegatus
TCTCATTTCTTAACTGCTCAATGTGGAAGAGCTGCAGCACTTGGACATTGCCCTTCTTGAAATGCACCTACTGTACTGGTGAGCTCATCCAGTCTCAGGACTTTAAAGCCTTATAAATGCTTTCTAATTTATTCTGCATCTAGATTTCTCTGAACTCCAGACTCATTAATACTGCTGTCTTCTCAACATCTCTACTGGAATGACTAAAGAGCATCTTCAAGCATAACATGTCAAAAACTGAGTATTTATTACCCCACAAAATCCACTACTTCTTGCAGTCTTCCAAAATGTTTTCACGGTTGTTCCAAATACAAATATTTGCTCCATTCACTTAGCCACCTTATTATTCATACATCTGTACCAGCATTTATCACCTTGCACCATAATTTGTTTACCTCTTTCCCCTATTAGAATGTGTTTCTTATAGGCAGGAAGCATGACTTATAATGCTAGAGTTTAATTTTGTTTGATGTTATTTGAAATAGAATGTTTGATTGTCAAGCCACGATTCTTCACAATGGCA
>NW_007894908.1:0-523 GCF_000696425.1 Galeopterus variegatus
CATACTTAAAGACAAATAAGAAAAATTCATTTTACAGATTTTCTCAGGAGTATTTATATTTTTCTTTTACCTGAAAAAAATTAAATTGAGTACTTTTTTCAAATACAGTTGTGTTTATTTGAGAGTCCCAGTAAGAACCAATTTTCTATCCTCTGTCCATAATTTTAGGAAGACTAAAAACTATCATAGATTTTTGCAAAATGGAAATTTTCTATATTAGATCCATTAGGAAGTTCTGGGTTCTTTATGTTCTCTCTGTTATAGTTTACTCTGAGGATCTGTATGTATGAGACACAGAGGAAAGACATTCTATAGGAAACACAAATTTCCCAGGCAACAGAGTGTTGGGGTAATACTAGGGAAACATAATAGCCATAAACAGCATTTCTTTGGCTAGAAATTCTACAACCACTCAAGTAATTCAGGGAATTTGCAAGCCAAGTATCAAGAATTAACCATCGATGGTAGCCAGCCTCCAAGATGGCTCCCTGCTTCCTGTATTCACACCTTTGTGTACCTATGT
>NW_007894909.1:0-523 GCF_000696425.1 Galeopterus variegatus
AATGTACCATCATCTAAAAATTATTCTTCACATCAATAGACTATTTTCCTTTCTTGAACCATTAAATAGTTTTACATTTTAATAATTCAGAATTTGCATAGAGTGCTCTCTGCAATGTTTTTGCCCCCATGTGAACTAAAAAAAAAAAAAGTTAACAAAATCAATTAGGAGAAAATATTAATCTTATTTTTTGATGAGATTAGAACCTGAAGAACAGTGTTTTTAAGATTAGGACTTGACTGCAATTTCAATTTTACACCATTTTTCCAAAATTTCCCAAAATGTGTTTCATTAAACATAGCTCCACAGGGAGTTAACAGATACTCTGCCTTATAGAAAGACTCCTAATGTCAAATAATGGGGGGAAATAATGGGTCTACAAAATTAGTCACATTATCATGTTTAGAACATTAAGTTTGTGGGTTCCAGTCAAGATGGCAGAGTAGATGGTTCCTAGTGTCACTCTCTCCCACAAATCAACCAATTTGCAACAATTATAAAGCAACAAAAGGAGGCCCAAGAT
>NW_007894910.1:0-523 GCF_000696425.1 Galeopterus variegatus
TATGTAGAACCACTTGGTTTTTTTTGGATTCCTTATTAGTAGCAAAAGAAGTTTGTGTCAAAATGGAATATTTAAGTTTATCTTCTCATTGAAGATGACATTTGTCACAGCGTGATTGTCTGCAACAAGGGACAGTTAATGCAAATAGTTTAATATTGTCATGTCTGTGATTTATTCCATTAGTGTCACAGTGAGTTGGGTTAAATACACCCTGCTGGCATGCTATATCTCTATTGTCCCTTCATCCTTATGGGCTGCTGCACCAAAAAGAACAAAAGGGTCACTCAGCTGTGATCTGAGGAAATGTAAGGATCAGAAGCTATTCTTTTAGACTATTATTACTTTTTTTTAGCCAGTTAAAAGCACTCAAAAAATTTAGATTAAGCAATCAGCAATTCGACTGTTGACAATGCACGGTGTTCAGGGAGCAAAGGTAACTGGGATGACTCTACCCTGCAGTCCTAATCCCTCATGCTCTCACATGGCTCCTTCAGATGGAAGCTGTAAAGGAAACCAGTCTGGG
>NW_007894911.1:0-523 GCF_000696425.1 Galeopterus variegatus
TAAGATCCCCGTACCGGTAATGTTAAAAAAAAAAAAAAAAAAAAAAAGAATTAGTTTATGTGGTAGACATCAAATTCACCATTTTTTCTTAAACTTAACAAAACTTTGGTTACCAAATTAACTGTTGCTTCAGAGCATGAGTCAAAGCCACAGACACTTTGACACTTAACTGGCCAATTCTCCATCGCAAGAACAGAAGGAAAAATTAAAACAAGAAGAAACACAAGTGATTTCATACTTTTAAATTGGTCAGCTATTTAATCACTTTTCAGCTTTAACTTATGATGGAAGAGATATACAATCTCTTCTCATTTCAATATAAGAAAGAAAAAGGACTCAAGAGCAACAAAAATAGATATCTCTAGGTTTATGTATTAAAATTCACTTTATCACAAGAACACTCATAAGAATGCTTCCTTCAGTTCACCATGAAGGGCCTAGTTCATTTTTTTTTCTTTTTTCTTCCTTTTTTTGTGACCGGCAACGGATCGCAACCCTCAGTGTCGCGCCCGTACCGGACCGG
>NW_007894912.1:0-523 GCF_000696425.1 Galeopterus variegatus
TTTTGGAAAAGTTTGAGAAGAATTGATATTAATTTTTTTTAAAGCATTTTGTGGAATTTACTTGGTAAGCCATCTGGTTCTGGGTTTTTTTAGGGAGGGACATTTTTGATTACTGATTCAATCTCTTTACTTGCTATTGGTTATAATTACGTCTAGGTTGTTGCATGTTTCTAGAAATTTATCAATAATTCCTTTCACCCTTTCCATTCTTTTTTTTTTTTTTTGTGGCATCACATGTAACGTCCTCCCTTTTATTTCTGATTTTGAGTCTTCTCTCTTTATTCTTAATTAGTCCATTAAATTTTTATCAATTTGATCTATTTTAAAAACCAACTCAGCTTAATATTTTTTTTTTTTATTTTATGCTCTATTTTGTTTATTTTTACTCTAATCTTAATTATTTCCTTCTTTGTACCAGGTTTGGGCTTAATTTGTTTTTGCTTTTTCTAGTTTATTGAGGTATAAAGTTAGCTCATTTACTTGATATCTTTCTTTTTTTTAAATAGGTGTGTATCACTATAAA
>NW_007894913.1:0-523 GCF_000696425.1 Galeopterus variegatus
TCTAGATCACACACCTAGGTTTTTTCCAAAAGAACTGACCAAAAGCTTAAGACCACAAATGCAATTTTGATGCATTTTTAATTATTTTGCTCAGAACAACACATGAAGATTATTATACATAAACTTTAGAAAGTTTATTAAATATCTTACATGCTTAAACTTAAGCAACGACCTTCTTGTTTTTTGTGATATTTTTCCAGTTTATTTTTATTCTAGATCCTCTGTTCTTTTCTTTGAAACATTATTTACATCATAAGATACAGACACAGTGCAGCCTTTGCCCTTCCAACCAGATAGCTGCCATTTTAATCTGCCAGTCAAACTCAAGGTTCTGCCCTGAAAGTTAAAACAATCGGTCATCGTTTGTACTCTTGGGCAGAGTCAACTAATTTTAGTCACCAAGACTGGAATGATGTGAGGAGTGATTGGCAAGACACTTGTCCAAGGCCCAGCAAGGGTTATGATTGTCCTTATGGCTAACAACTGCACAAACAGACACAGGCTGAGTTTGTGAACGTAGTTT
>NW_007894914.1:0-523 GCF_000696425.1 Galeopterus variegatus
GTTTCAAGTACTCAGTCTGTGGTATGTTGTTGTGGCAGCTCCAAAAAACTAGTACAGTTTGCAGGATGTTTTCAAGCTGAACTAAGTCTCTCACAAGTTCCATTCAAGGGGCAGTTAAAGTATAAAAATGCAGGGCTCAACAACGTCAAATTCTGATCTAAGACTAATGAACATGAAATATCATTGCCAAGCACCTCCATTCCAAGGAATGCTCAGATCATCAGATCAAGAGCATATGCTACCTTGGTGCCGGGGCGGATGATCAGGGACAGATAATTGATGGCTTCTCTCTCTCTTTCTCTCTCACATATAAATATATGAATATATTTGTATTTATAAATGTATATTTACATTTATGTGGATTTGTATTTGTGTTGACTGTACCTATACATAGACCTGTTCTTATCCCTTAATAAGGATTACTTATTCCAATGAAACACATAGTTAAATGTCACATGTCCCGTTCTCCTAAAAGCAGACTTTGAGATGGAGATGAACTTGCAGTAAGTTTCTTGGGGGAGGT
>NW_007894915.1:0-523 GCF_000696425.1 Galeopterus variegatus
ATATTCCTAGTTCTTTCCTCCTCTTCCTTATATCATTGCTGTAATTCTTTTCACTTATACATAAACACACAAAAGCATTTATATATACACATACATAAGCATACATAATTGAATACATTATTGCTATTTTTGTTCAAACTGTTGTCTGTTAGATCAATCAAGATTATGAAAAATAAGTTTTTATTTTACTTTCACTTTTTTATTCTCCAGTGTTCTTCCTTTATGTATACCTGAGGTTCTGACTTACATCATTTCTTTTTCTCTGAAGAATTTCTTTACATTCTCGCAAGACAGGTATAATGGCAATAATTTTTTCAATTTTTCTTTATCGGATAAAGTATGTATTTCTGTTTCATTTTCGGTTAATAATTTTGTGGTATACAAAATTTGACATCGGTGGGGTTTTTTGCTCAACACTTTAGATGTTTCATTCCACTCTCTTCTTGCTTTCATGATTTCTGAGAAGTTGAATGTTATTTTTATCTTTGCTCCTCTGTAAATAAGGTGTTTTTATTATCTTGTT
>NW_007894916.1:0-523 GCF_000696425.1 Galeopterus variegatus
GAATTGTTTGTTTCTGGAATCTTCCATATAATGTTTTTGGATAAGGGGCACTACTGTAAGGTTACACAACTAGTAAGCAGCAGTACTGAGAGGATGTGAAACCAGGCTGTGCTCTTGGTTCACACAAAACCAGCTCAGACTGGCCACTGACTATTAGGGATCCAAAGACCCAGTAAGCCAGGAGGGAAAGTAAATGCCACCAGGGACCAGGCAGGACTGGAAGTAAGTGCGGTGGCTGGGGGCATGCTGCGGACTGAGGAATGTAGCCAGAATTGCCTCTTTATCAAGAGAAGCTAAAAGTCTGGATTTTAGTTATGTGGAAAAACTCTCATCTTTTAATATTGGCAAGTGATAGTTCAGTGTGTAAGAAACATTGTTCAAGCCATCAGACAAACACCGTCACTGGTGTGTGGCAGTGTGGCACCAGGCCATCAGTCTGCAGTCTCTGTGTAGACGCAGCAGCAGTGTGCGCTGCAGGGAAGTGTGCGTTCACTCAGTGGGGGAAATGAGGAGGGCAAAAGGT
>NW_007894917.1:0-523 GCF_000696425.1 Galeopterus variegatus
CACCCTGGCTCAGGGACCCAGGATGCTTCCAGCAGTGGCTCTGTGGTCATCGCTGGGCTGGCTGCTGTTTGTCCACCTCCCTGGCTTCAGAGAAAGGAAAGAAGCCCCAAATAGTGGCCAACCTCGCCCATTCTTCCCGACACTAGTAAGGCTGTTTTCCTCTCCAGACACCTCCTCTGTGTCAGAATGGCTCGTTGTTCACATTATGGGTGGGACATGCAATCTACAAAAAGTGGCAGATGCCAACTATTGCACTGATTTCTCAAGAAACAAACAAACCTAAGTTTCTAGATCTTGAATGCAGATGATTACAATTGATATGCTTTCTTCTAAATAACTCGGGTTATCTCCTGATACTCCATCTGCAGTTAAAGAAGCTCTTTTGAAAACCTACCTAGTCCCTGTATGAATGAAGGTCACTCAAAGGTTTAGAGTGAGTTACTGAGAGGAAATGGAAAAAACAGAAGACAGCCATAATATTCTATAGTATATTGCCACTGGCTGGAAGGGCAGAAGACCTAAA
>NW_007894918.1:0-523 GCF_000696425.1 Galeopterus variegatus
CAACATTGAGATATGTTGATCAAATCAATATTACTAGTAATAGATCTGCAACATAACCAGTGCCACTTTAGACAAGCCCAAGTACAAAAAGGCACTGCCCACCTCCTCCCCTCCCCCTTCCCTTTACAAGAAGCCTCCTGACTTAAACAGAAACCCCTTTTGCTTCTGCAAGGACGCAGTTCTCCACCCCGATCCACATTAGCATAATGCCCCTCCTTGATGCTCTGGTCACCAACACACCAATGTAAGCTCTACCACCCCCACACCTGGTGCTATCCCACATTTTCAGGGCAGCCCTGGGCTGCCTGCTACTTTGAGCATAGCCCGGCAGATTTTCTTTCTTTAATAAAGCTTGAACGGTGCCTGGCATCTCGGCTCACTTTCTTTCAAGTAGCATATATATTGTTACAAATTGTAATTATTCTTTATGCCCCTTGTCCAATCCCACTCCATCCCCCTTCTTCTCCCCCTCCCCCCTCTAATCACCCTAGATTTCTTCTCTCCTTCTGAAAGAATAATGGTT
>NW_007894919.1:0-523 GCF_000696425.1 Galeopterus variegatus
ACCTAACACATATTATTTCATACTGGAGTTACACAGAAAAGAGTGGACACTATACATATTGTTTTATAGGCTGTTATACTACACTAAATAAAAGTGTGAGAATAATAATGTTTAATTAATTTTGTATTTTTAATCATTCTGGCTTTTTAAATATAAATGCATCATTTCACCACCACTACAATTTCTTGCCAGGCTGGAGATATGAACAGTTTAGTGGATATCCTTATAATGAAAAGGTACTTTAAAATTCTTTTATTTAGCACATAAATAATGAGCACCTACTACTTGCCAGGTTCTTATAAAATTCCATAATATGACAAAATTAATATTTCTAATATCTCTCTAAAATTATCAGTACTAAAACATTCAAGTGCATTTTATTTATTAGTTTGTAGAAAGGACATTATGGATATAGCTTTTTGTTTTAGTGACGAGGTAGATCTAAGTCTATTAACAAGGAACAATTAAAACCTAAAAAATGCATAACATTTTCAAAGAGCTTAAATCAGATTCCCTAAACTAT
>NW_007894920.1:0-523 GCF_000696425.1 Galeopterus variegatus
TGAGCAAAAAATAAATCTTTGTTATTTTAAGTCACTGCATTGCTACTGATACAGGGGGGAAAGTACCACCCAAAACATAGGGGTTTTGAAAATGATTTATTTTTTCTCATGATTCTGTGGGTTGGCCAGGTGGGTCTTCTGCTGGTCTTGCGTTGGCTCAGTCATGCATCTGCAGTCAGCTGGAGGCTGAATTCAGTGGGAACAGTAAGACACCTGGACCCCTCTTTCCCATGGTCTTTCATACCTAGCCCCTCACAGCGTGGCAGGCTCAGGACAGCACTCCAAGAGAACCAAAAGTGTAAGCTGCAAGGTCTCTTGAGGCTCATGCTTACAGGTCACATAACATCACTTCTGCCACATTCTATTGGTCAAAGCAAATCACAAAGTCAGCCCAGATTTAAGGGTGGGGAAATGGAATTTACCTCTAGATGGGAGGAGTGGCAAAGTCACATAGCAAAGGGTCATGCACAGAAGAATAGGAGAGACTTATGGCCATATTTTTCAAGCCACTATGGCAACAAAT
>NW_007894921.1:0-523 GCF_000696425.1 Galeopterus variegatus
AAAAAAAAAAAAAAAAAAAAAAAAAAAAAAGAAAAAGAAAAAGTAAAAGCAGAAATTCCCTACCCATGATGGAGTGGCTGGAAACCACTCTGACCCCAGAATCCTGCAGTGGTGCCATTAGAGGTCAGTACCATGGGGAATGGCAGGGAGCTTTGTCACGAAAGAGCCAGCATAGACACCAGGCACGTTTGGATGTGGTGTTGAGGAAAGGCAAGACCATTAAGAAGGAATTATTAGGGAGAACCAGACACAGAGTCTGATTAAGAATAAAGTTGGGCCAGGAAAACAGAAAAACCCACCCCAGCTGAACAGGTAGTAGTAAGCAACAGCCTTCTACTGCCAGAGGAGGACCCAGAACAAAGACAGACTGTGGTGAGCAGCTGTATGGAGAGAAGCTTGAAGAAAAAATACAGCAGAATATTAAACAAACAAACAGGACAAACAATAATGGAAACTCTCTGGTGCCCCAGCACCCACACTAAGTACAAAGCACTGTGAGAGGAATTTGAAGTCTGAGGTGCGT
>NW_007894922.1:0-523 GCF_000696425.1 Galeopterus variegatus
CAGGTCCTTTTCCCATCTTTAAGCATTTTCTCAACTCTAGGACAGCACTAATATAAATTAGGAATGTAATCGAATCCATAAATAAACAAATGAACAATAAAGAGATAGAGAAAGAAAGAAGCAAACAACAATCACAGTTATACATTGAACATTCAGAAAACATTCACTATGATATGGTTGAAATTTTAAAGGCTCTTGATTATATCTTAACTGCATATTACCTTTTGTGACTTATAATTCTCATTTACACCAACATTTGAATATGATAGGAATAATAATAATTATTATAATTATTATAATTATTATATTAATAATAATAATAATTATTATTATTATTATTATTATTATTAACCAGTAAGGGGACCGCAACCCTCGGCATGTTGTGGTCTGCACCACGCTCAGTCAGTGAGTGCACCAGCCATCCCTATGTAGAATCCGAACCCGTGGCCTTGGCACTATCAGTCTGGAGTGAGCCATGGGGACGGCCCTATAGGATGAATTATTTAAGCAGAAGATAAAAGCG
>NW_007894923.1:0-523 GCF_000696425.1 Galeopterus variegatus
CAACTTGTCCTACTTTGCCTGGGACTTCACTGGTTTTAAAAAGGGAATTTTTGTACCTCAAGACCTTCCCAGCTTTAAAATGGAAAGTTCTGCATCCCAGGAACCCCCTCAGTACAGGGCCAAACTGCAGCAGTTGGTCACCATACTTAAGGGACACATCACCCAGTCACAATATGTGGACCTTTTTCGAGTCCTGATAGGAAGAAAAAACTATTTTAAGAAATGGAGAGATGATCAGGGAAATGAAATGTTGCCTGATACTGAAATGTTGCCTGGATATTTGATGATATTAAGTAACTACTGTTTAAAGTTTTTTTAGGTAATATAGTGACATCATGGTTATGTTTTTAAAAAAGTTTCCTTATTTATTTATTTAGAGATATACACTAATATTTACAGGTGAAATGATACAATGACTTGGATTTGATTCAAAATAATCCGGGAGTGTGAGAGAGAAGTGGCCATGCACGAACAGTTGTTGAAACTGGGTCCATGTGGCTCATTATTTTACTCTCTTTACTTC
>NW_007894924.1:0-523 GCF_000696425.1 Galeopterus variegatus
GCAGATATCTACAGAACATTTCATCCAACAACTACAGAATATAGATTATTCTCATCAGCACATGGAATATTCTCCAGGATAGACCACATGCTAGGTCACAAATCAAGTCTCAAATTTATAATAAATGAGACTACTTCAAGTATATTTTTGGACCACACTGTATTAAAACTGGGAATCAATAACAAATGAAACTATGGAAACTATTCAAACACATGGAAATTAAACAACATGCTCCTAAATGACTTACGGGTCCAAGAAGAAATTAAACAGGAATCAAAAAATTTATTGAATCTAGTGAAAACAAAGTCACATCATACCAAAACATGTGGGATACATCAAAAGCAGTACTAAGAGGGAAGTTTATTGTAATAAACACATGAAAAGAACAGAAAGATTTCAGATAAACAACCTAATGCTACTCATCAAAAAACTAGAAAAAGAAGAACAATCCAATCCAAAAATTAGCAGACAGAAAGAAATAATGAAGATCAGAATAGAACTAAATGAAATAGAGACCCCCCCC
>NW_007894925.1:0-523 GCF_000696425.1 Galeopterus variegatus
ATAGATTTCATCCAAGTCAATACAGTACGGTATTGATCGGTCTTGGCCTTCCATCCCTCATTGTGGCTATCATCCCCAATGAGGTCTCCAGTACTTGGGGGCTTGGCTTAGGGGCTCAAGGATAGGCTCCCACTCCATGCATCCCACTGCTCTCCCCACTGGAATCCCTCCAGATTCTGCTCTCTCAGGCCTCTCCTCTGGGACACAATCGCTTTCAATCTAGCTCCATTCAATTTTAGGGATTCCTGTTAGGATCCCCAAATTAGAGGTTCAGAGCTAAGGAACGATGATTTCTTGCCAGGAATGTCTCACCTTACTTGTGATATTGACTGGTTCTTTTTCACATTAAAATTTAGAATCTGTCTCTTCAGCAATGATTTGGCAGAAACTTTGTATTCTGACTGATTAGCAATCTATAGTGTACTTTTGCTATTGTTTTCCTTTTTTAAGTTACAAACTCCCTGAGCAGTGTTTAACAAATTGTTTTTCAAATAATACTGATTAGGATGTTAATAGGTATTAT
>NW_007894926.1:0-523 GCF_000696425.1 Galeopterus variegatus
GGGCAAATCACTTAATCCCCTCAAGCTTCCATTTCTTCTTCTGTGCAGTGAAGGGTGGGCTCTGAAGTTCAGCCTGGCTCTGACTCCGTATGGCCTTATAATCACTTCTGACCTTAACCTCCTGAAGGAGCAAATTTTGATCCACGTGGAAACTGGTTTGACTTCCTCTAAGATTTTCAAAATTTTCAAAGCAAAGCTTTCAATCCTAAAATTTTTGCCACTAGTGTCTTTTGTATTTATTATGGTCATCCAGATAAAAACTAATGTGACACATTATTAAGAACTCTCCTTTAAAGTTCTGATATTACCCCTAGTTTTCAATAATTTCAGATTGTTCTCTGCATTCATGATGATTCCTACAGCTTTGGGTACATTATCTATCTACCAAGTATTTCATGTGCTGTTAAAAAACCCCAGCAAATTGTTATCAATCAAATTCAAATTTCTTTCTTTCTTTCTTTCTTTTTTTTTTTTTGTCTTTTTGTCTTTTTTTTTCGTGACCGGCAACGGATCGCAACCCTCA
>NW_007894927.1:0-523 GCF_000696425.1 Galeopterus variegatus
AAAATTTATTCATTCTATGTGAAATCAGTTTGTGAGAGTCAGACAAAAGACTTGCCAGTCCGTATTTAGATGAAAACTAATGTATGCCTATTTTCCTCTGAAGTTATTGTGTGTGGTTCTACATGCATGCTTGCCTTTTCTTATATTTTTAATGATTTATTCATTTAATTGTAACATCAAATAATTGTGTTCCTTGATGATGTACTTATTCTCCTTTGAGCAATTACCAGGCTAGCTCTACCACCAGAGGGAGAAAGACATATAAAAGTTAAATCTCAGAATGGAATACACTCTGCCTTGGAAAAATACAATGTATGGAACCCTCAGCACTCTTGAGGGACATGGGGGTGGGTGGGACTGGCCCGGGAGCAGGGAGACTGCTTTAGGAGCCCACACTTTCAAATATGGCATACTTCTAAATGGTATGCATGGGGTTTTCTAAAACAGTTCTGAGTTCAAATCGTGTGCCCTTTTATCCCCCAAATATAGTTGTACTTGGCAAATCATATGTTCATTTTTTTTG
>NW_007894928.1:0-523 GCF_000696425.1 Galeopterus variegatus
GACTTATTGTGGAATATTTTCTGAGATGTGTTTCCCAGAGAATGATTAAAAGTACAGAGAAATAAATACCATATGTACTCTCTCATAAGTGGGAGCTAAGAGATAAAGAAAAAGGAAAGAAAGACCACAGTGGTGCATTGGACTTGCAGAGGGAGAGAACATACCCAGGGATACAAAGTGGAGTGGGGAAAGGGGGATAGGGAGGGAAGTTGGGGATAATTGAGGGGATAATTGGGTGGGGGACATGGGGTATAATCCTAATTTGTGGTAATGGGCATGCTGCCAGTATGGATCTGGCCATCACATCTTAGGCACGAGTGGTGACAATTTGCTTTATAACCCGTGAATATTCGTAACCAATAAAAATTTTTTTTTTTAAATAAATAAAATAAAATGCAGAAACAGGTTTTTAAACTATTTTTCCTTTGAACTCATATTTTCATTTCACTTCTCCCATTAGAATTTTATCCTGGGCCGGCCCGGTGGCGCACTGCTACAGTGCGCCGCTTGGGAAGCGCGGCGG
>NW_007894929.1:0-523 GCF_000696425.1 Galeopterus variegatus
GGTTTAATGCTCTATTGGTCTCTTGAAATCCTTAATACTTTTTCAGCAAGAGCCAGTGCATAATTTTATTTTATACTGGACCCCATGATTTATATAGTCAGTATTAATTAAATGAGAAAAGTGCTAATTTAATCCAAATTATCTTCCTTAATTACTTCGTTCTGACTTAAGGCTTGATTTTTTTTTTCCTGTTTTTAAAAACTTTTATTTTTTTATTTTTTTATTTTTAAATTTTTTATTCTGATTTTATTTCACCAAGTAGAAAATCAGTTACAGCCAATATAAATAAAATGAAATAGTAAAATATAACAAAAAGCATTATTTTTAATATAAAAGGCAAATTTCCTTTACATTATATAGTACGAATGCAATAATGTTTCTGGCAGAAGGCACATTCTTGTGTTGAGAACTTAACAATAAATTATTAGCATGGGTTTTTTTTGTCCTTTTTGAGACCGGCTGCACAGCACTCAGCCAGTGAGTGCTGTGAGAGCACCGGTCATCCCTATATAGGATCCACCCC
>NW_007894930.1:0-523 GCF_000696425.1 Galeopterus variegatus
AAAACTAAACAAAAATTATTCACGATCCCTCCACTTGAGATAATTGCTCTTAAAATTTTATCTATTTCTTTGCAATCTTTCTAGTGTTCACATATTTTTACCTAATTGTGATAATTTTCCACTTATAGTGAGTACAGTATTTTCTCTTATCAAACAGTTTTAAACCAGTTAAACACCAGTTTTTATTTCTTCATGAGAGTTTATTCTCCCCATCCTACAGATGAGATAATTGAGGCTTAGAGAAATTGAAAGGCTTCCTAAATATGTTGTAAATTTGGCTTTGTTCTACACGTTACATAGCTTCTCAATCTGGCAAAGAAGATTCAAAGTTTAGACAAATGACCATACCACAATGTAGCATAAGGGAAATTCATTAGGAGAAGTTCAAAGGACCATAGGAGTTTGGAGGCAGGAAGGAGTATGTCCTGCAGAGAGCAGGTTGCATTTGATGAAGTGGTTATTGTTCATATTGGCATTGAGAGGTGACGGATGTACGATGTAGTGTCGGAATTGATCAAATTAT
>NW_007894931.1:0-523 GCF_000696425.1 Galeopterus variegatus
AAAAAAAGTGCAGAGGCATTAAAAGGGTGGTAAAGATTAGGAACAATTTTCATAGCAAATGGGAGTAGAATTACTCTTGTTACAGAGTATGTATTCTCATTCATACTTATTAGCTTGCTTTAACTTATTTTCTTCCTTGTACTTTTCAGCTGCATAAATTTAGGAGAAACAGAGTAATATGTTTGATTTAATACAGAGTTGGGAATTTGTCAGATAGGACAGTCAAAAGGCAAGAAGGCCGGGAAATGAAAAATGATGAGAAAGGAACTGACAACTCATCAGTGCTTTAGCTTTATAGAAAAAAGTCGAGCAGACGACCACTGGTAAGATGCTTAATTTCAATTATAGTCACAGAATTAAACACGAGTCTTATTTTTTATTTTTATTTTTTTGGTCTTATGAAAAGCAAAAAAAGCATAATAAAAATATAGTATCTGACTCAAAATATATTTAAATATAGACTTTCATAAACAATTCGGTATTGCTGGTATTGATGAATGAAATCAGAAGCCTCCAATTTTGA
>NW_007894932.1:0-523 GCF_000696425.1 Galeopterus variegatus
ACATGATGAAATCCATCAGTTCCAGGGACTTTATAACTATAGACAGTACTTACATATCAGTTTTGAAAAGTGTTCTTATTTGTGTTTTTGCAAGTGTTCTTATTCATATTTTGCAAAAGGCTATCTGCAACTTTTTTCTTCAAATTCACTGGTCTTTATGAATTTTTTTCCTTTAAAAATTATATGCTACGGGCCAAGCCCGTGGTGCACTCGGGAGAGTGCGGCACTGGGAGCGCAGCAGCACTCCTGCCACGGGTTCGGATCCTATATAGGGATGGTCGGTGCACTCACTGGCTGAGCGCGGTGTGGCCAGTCTCAAAAAGGACAAAAAAAAAATTATATGCTACAATCTTATTAAAGCAAAGAAATAAATACACCAAAACTACAACTTGTAGTATTTGTTAGAAAAGTTAGTATCATTATCTCCCTTTTCATTTTGTCTTTCTTCAAAGCTTACTTATAGAAAGAAATCTCTGGATTCTGTAATTCTATGATGGATACATAGAAAGGGAGTGAGAAAACG
>NW_007894933.1:0-523 GCF_000696425.1 Galeopterus variegatus
TCGCTGAGTTACACTGAGTTTTGAATGGGGAACCTTCCCTGAACATCTTTCAGAGATTGCTCTGATTGTTCCCTTATTGTGTATTGAAAATGATTGTAGTGGTGATTTCCTCTACAGCTCGCAACCCAGACTTTCTGAAAGCTTTATTGGAGTTCTACTGTGTGGTGCTTTGTTTCACTGAGTTCAGCTTCATTATGAAAGGAAACCTGTAGGACTGTCTTTTGAGTAGTTTCAGTGAATGTTGCCTTACCATATACCCAATGCTGCTTGTAACAGTGATTCCATACACCACGTTCCAAAAGAGTTTTGCAAGCTATGTGTGAGTTCTACACTGTGGTGATTGCTTTCAGGGACTCCCACTGAGTTCCCAGTGGGGAACCTTATGTGAGTGTCTTCCACCGACATTTCCCCGGGAAGGCACTTTTACTGAGAATTTAAGGCTATTATCAATGTATTTTCCCTTCCTGGTTCCAAACAAGAATTTCCTCAGGTGAGATGCAAATTCTACATTGTATTGCTTTCT
>NW_007894934.1:0-523 GCF_000696425.1 Galeopterus variegatus
GGTTGCGATCCGTTGCCGGTCACGAAAAAAGACAAAAAGGAAAAAAAAAAAAAGTAAAAATGAATATGAGAAAATAGAACAAATTTAGTTGTGAATTTTCTCCTTCAAACACAAGGTAAGAGATATTAACATGGAAGAACTATTCACGGAAATTTTTTATAATATTTTAAAAGTTTGCCGCTAACCATGAAATAAGTTACTCTGGATTGATATGATTCCTCATCATGGGTTTTTTTTAGGGGTTTGAATAAGGTGTCCTGTTAACTTTATATTTGGTAACATCTCCATTCTCTAAATCGATATCATGCCCTGTCAAATATGTATAAAGCAAAAACTTACCAAACTGGAGAGTTAAACTGAAAATGTGTCAAGGATTCACTGAGGTGTGCTAACCTTCAGAGTTCTGACTTCATATACAAGTATAAGTATAAACGTGAAAAAAATTAATCATTCCTAGTTCTATAAATATGGGTCTTTAAATCATTCCTAGTTCTATAAATATGGGTCTTTAAACATTTTTTTT
>NW_007894935.1:0-523 GCF_000696425.1 Galeopterus variegatus
TGATCAGCGTTTCCTCCGCGGCGCCAAGGAGCCAGGGCGAACCGGGGCTTTTAACCCCCTATGTGCCAGCCCCACCGTGGGCTCCGGGAGGAGGGTGTCGCAGAGAGCTGGTCCACACGGGTGCGATCAGTTTGGTTTGGCAAGCCTGAGCCAGGAGGAGCCCAGCCGGATCCTAGGAGCTTGCCCAAGCGCGGCACGCTCTCCTGGGGAGAGCAGGCCGTGGGGCCCGAGGCAGCTCGTTAATGTTCAAGCCCGCCCAGGGGCCGCGCAGCAACCCGACCTGCCCGGCCAGGCGAGGTGCGGGATTGAAAGGCCCGGCTGACGGAGGCTTCTGGAAGGGCCCGGGAAGCCCCGGCGGGATCCGCCTTCACGCACCCTGTTAGCTGGCACGTGGTTAGCTGCCAACCCGTGGTGGGGGCCTTGCGTTCGCCCTGCGGACTTGTCTTTGGCTGCTGCTCCCTACCCTAGCCAGGCCTCACCGGAGAGTTAATGATTGATTTACTGGCTCCGCGCGGCCGGCACC
>NW_007894936.1:0-523 GCF_000696425.1 Galeopterus variegatus
TTTTTTTTTTTTTTTTTTTTTTTAAAGATACTGGCCTTGCTCTCGTTTCTGAGGTATTGTCTCTGTGGCCTCTAATCCAACCATGCCACTTCCGTGTTCACTGATGCAGCCCTCACAGAAAGGGAACACTGTTTTCACCTGTGTGGAAGCTCTTCTGTCACAGTCTCCAAAGGCTGCCTTTGCTGATGCTGTCTTTTTTTTTTCTAGTTATTTCTCTTCAGCAAACTGGACAAGTTTCTTCAGAGTTCAGTTGGAGGAAATTTTGAGAGGTATCATCCAGAGTCACACCAAAACATATGTCAACACAAATTAACCTGCTTTTGAAGATAAGTAAGGTTTAATTTTTCTGAAAAATTAAATATAGTGATATAAGTTATTCCACAGCACTTCAGGATGATGGTCCAACAAAATTAAAGTTTTTGATTTATTGCAAAATGGTGCTGTGTGCAGCCACAGACTGAAAAAACCTGAGTTCCAATTTCGGTTCAAAAATGAGCTTGTCTACTCCACCCAAGCATCTTCC
>NW_007894937.1:0-523 GCF_000696425.1 Galeopterus variegatus
CCATTCAAGTTTTAACAGACACATTCATTTAATATTTTTCTAACACTCCCCCACAACCCCCAAAAAAGTTGGAGTTGATGGCTATTTTTACTAACTATCTTAGAAGACTCACCAGTGAAGGAAGGCAGGAAGAAAATTTATCTGCAGGCAATGACCTGATAAATCTACCTGCTTTACAACTAGGTAAGCATATCCCTAGAAAACGGAATAGAACAAGAAAAAATGCTTGCCTCTTTCCTCTCAAGAACAGCAAATGTTCTATGAGAGATTTACCTATGCTGCTGTTAAAGATAGTGCCTGAAAACAGAAAGGCATGAGTGCAGTCTAGCCCTGTTGTTTGCACATCTGGCCCAGAAGAGACACGTACACAAACACTCTCTCCCTCTCTCACACACACATACACCCCATTTATTTTTCTCTTAAGAAGCCTTTCAAAATGGATAGATCACCTATAAAGACTATGAGAGGTTTGCAAGGAATTTAGATATGTTTCCCACTAATTATTTGAGCCATTCTCCACCTT
>NW_007894938.1:0-523 GCF_000696425.1 Galeopterus variegatus
ACATGTCAAAAAAAACTATATACCATGATCAAGTGGGATTCTTCCAAGGGATGCAAGGATGTTTCAACATATGCAAGTCAATAAATGTGATGCACTACATCAACAAAATCAAGGACAAAAACCATATGATTATCTCAATAGAAACAGAAAAGGCATTTGACAAAATTCAACATCACTTCATGATAAAGACTTTCAGCAAATTAGATATAGAGGGAAAGTATTTCAACACAATAAAAGCCACATACACCAAACCCATCACCAATATCCTGAACAGGAACAAGGCAAGGATACCCTTTTTCACTACTCTTACTTAACATAGCATTGGAATTACTAGCCAGAGCAATCAGGCAAGAGAAAGAAATAAAGTGCATCCAGATTGAAAAAGACAAAGTCAGCATGTCCCTGTTTGCAGATGACATGATCCTATTTGTAGAAAAACCTAAAGACTACAACAAAAAAAAACTCAACCCCCAAAGCACAGGCAACAAAAGGAAAAATAAATAAATAAGATTATATCAAACTA
>NW_007894939.1:0-523 GCF_000696425.1 Galeopterus variegatus
AGAGGAAAAAAGATATTATATACAGAGGAACAAATATGAAGATTAGAAAAAATGAGATTTCAACACTCCTTTCAAAATGATTAATGAAACAAATAGACAGAAAGCCAGTAAGGACACAGAAGACATGAATAACACTATTAATAACTTAACTTAATTGACATTGATAAAAACATTGCAACCAATAGCAGCATAATATATATTAGTTTCAAAACATTTTCCATAATAGACTAAATCTTGCATTAAAAAGTCTCAGTAAATTTCAAAGTATTCAAGTCATATGCAATATATTCTAGTATTAAAATGGAATTAAGTGAAAAATAAAAAACAAATAGATCTCTGGAAAATTCCCAAATCTTTAGAAACTATCTAACATACTTCTAAATAACCACTGAGGGAAAAGGGAAATTAGAAAATATTTTGAGTTAAATGACCCCTACCTCATACCATACACACAAATTAATTCAGAACATATCACAAATCTAAATGTAAAGGCTAAAACTTACAACTTGTGGAAGGAAACACA
>NW_007894940.1:0-523 GCF_000696425.1 Galeopterus variegatus
AAGAATATGATCTTTAAAAAAAGGGAAAACAATGAACTGAGCCCTACAATTTCTGCAGCTTCCCCTCAGGAGGCAGTTTCCAGGCTGAAGAAATGGGAGGAGAACTCAGAGCCCAGAAATCTTGCTAATCTGAGGAGACAGAGATTGGATTCGGGAAGACAGAGACAGGTAGAATTCGTGGAGCTGAGTCCTAGAGAGAAGGGTGATCTAGATTATTCCTATGTAAATTACACCTAGAATAAAGACTGACATTCTGACAAACCTCAGAAGAAAATCTGAAAGTGATCCATCCAAACACAAGACACTTAACTATATAACAGAATAAAGCCCTGCACTATTTTAAGAAATCCAGCATAATCCAGCATTCAATAACATAAAATCACAGTGTTTGGCATTCCATCAAAATGGATCAGGCACTCAGCGATGTAGGACAATATGATCTATAATAAGAATAAATTTGAAGAAACAGAAACAGAATCAGAAATGACAGAAATAGTAAAATAATGACATAAAACCACAAAAG
>NW_007894941.1:0-523 GCF_000696425.1 Galeopterus variegatus
AGTACTATTTACTCATGCTGTTGATGAATCTTACTCATCCTTTAAGATGTCCACAAGTATTCATTCCATTAACTGTGCACTAATTCCTTATCCTTAAAGAGTTTTTATAAAATCTCTGGAAACTATATGCTAATGCAACAGAGAATAGTATATAATTATAGGGTAGACATTTTTTTCTTCTTCACTATAGCGAATCTACTTAAAGCCCAAGTCAGGTCTCATACATAATTCTTATTCTTATTATCTCTGCCTGAACCTAGTAGTCTTCATTGATTATTAAATATTTATTTTTCTATTGCCATTGAATACCAAACTGATTTAAAAGCCAGGTAAGCAAACCTAGTTGGCTTAGAAAGTAATGCATGATGCCAAGAAAATTTTTTTAAAAAAATTACTTCCCAATGAGTTGATCTTCACAATTCTAATTGCAAATATTTTTCTGTGGTTTCCAACACCTAGTTCACTTCTAAGAAGTGAGTATTTACTGCAGTCAGTATGATTTCTAGGCAGTATGCACAGGAGT
>NW_007894942.1:0-523 GCF_000696425.1 Galeopterus variegatus
TGTGGTATATCTACACAATGGAATACTACTCTGCCATGAAAAAGAACGGAATTCTGCCATTTGAAGCAACTTGGAGAAAATTATGTGACGTGAAATAAGCCAGGCACGGAAAGAGAAATACTGCATGTCCTCATTTACGAGTGGGAACTAAGAAATAAACAAAGAAATTAAAAAAGAAAGAAAGCTACAACAATCACAATAACTTGTTGAACTTTCAAAAGGACAAAACAGAACCGAGGCCACCAGAGGTGGGAAAGCGAGAGGGGGAGGGGGTTAGCGAGAAACTGGTAAAGGGCCACAGAACATGATCACATCGTGTACTGATGAATACACTAATTATCCTGATTTGATCACCACGTATTGTATGCAGGTATGGATATTCAACTCTGTACCCTACAAATATGTATAATCAATTATGTTTCGATAATAAAAAAAGTTGTTATACGTGATACCCACATGTGGGGCGATAGCTCGCTTGCCTCCTGGCGGCCCACCCAGGGGAGGTGTTTGGCTGCAGTGGAGG
>NW_007894943.1:0-523 GCF_000696425.1 Galeopterus variegatus
CCTAAGATGTATTTCTGACAGATTTCAAAGGATCAAATAAATGAAAATCTCTAATTATGCTATGAGAGCTATGCCTCTAACAGAAGTTTCAACATAAGAAGACCAGTGATTCCATCAAATTTAATCTACAGTTTTAATGAAATTTCTTGAACTTAATATGTTGCTTTTCACATTTGTCTGTAACTCTAAATTTGTAATCCAGAATATTTTAAAAAATGAGAATAAGAAATAACTTGCATTGCTCTTATCATTGCATTGCAGCTATTTTTAAAATTATGATGTAATACCAGAATGCGTAGACAGCTCTGTGAAATAAAGTATAAATCAAAGAAAGAGACACAATCAGGCAAATACCTTACCACAGGGAAAGTATAAAATATTCAAATACGGTTTTGAATTAATCGTTTAACTCATTAAACAGTGAAGAAAATATCTAGTATCATATCTAGAAATATCTAAAATATCTAGTCTAAAATATCATATCTAAAATATCTAGTATCATATGCACAAATAAATTCAAGAG
>NW_007894944.1:0-523 GCF_000696425.1 Galeopterus variegatus
GGAATGAAAGAGTTGGATCTTATGATAAGTTTATGATTAACTTTTTAAGGAACTGCCAAAAATTTTCCAAAGAAACTGTACTATTTTACATGCCCACCAGCAAAGTAGGAGTGTTCCATGTTCTCCACATCCTGGCCAACACTGGTTATGTTTTTTAATATAGCCATTCTACTAAAAGTGAAATTGTATCTTGATGCAGTTTTAATTTGTATTTCTTTAATTATGAAAAATGATGAGCATCTTTTCATGTGTTTATTAGCCATTCATTTCTTTTTCTTTGTTGATATGTCAATTGAAATATACTGCACCAGTTTTTATTTGGTTTGTTTTTCTTATTTGAATGAAAACTTTAATTTGTAAGGTCTCTTTATATACTCTGAATACAGGTCTTTTATTATATACATGACTTTCACTTCTGTCACTTATTTTTCATTTCCCTAATTGCATTTGAGGCATCTTTTTAAAAAATTTGGGTGGACAGCAGTTCATCAAAATTTCTTTTATAGGTTAAAAACTATTTGCT
>NW_007894945.1:0-523 GCF_000696425.1 Galeopterus variegatus
AAAAATACCTTATTTCCCAGATACTTCCTGCATGCATTGAAGGGGTGAAATGCCATGCTTTAACCTAGGGGTTAGGATTTAGGACTCAAACTAACTGAGAATATTAGCAACTAACAAGGTCTAAAATGTTTTTATAAAAGGAAGTTAGCTTATGCCAGGTCCTGTCAATATTTTTAGCAGGTAATCTTGTCGTGGTCTACCTATCATGGTGCAGCAAATATATAGGGTATCCATTTGCATGGAGCAGCAATCAGGATATAGATGGATACAGGGAAGTTCTTGCTTGAAAATTCACAAGTGTCCTCCTCCCATCTAGCTCATATGAGCATGAATCATGTGAAAAGTCTTTACCAGCACCCCTTCTGGCTTTTCAAAGTCCATTATGAGATCTGTATTTTCTGTTGCTGAATAACAAATTACCACAAACTTAGAAGCTTAAAACAGCACACATTTGTTATCTCTCAGTTTATATAGGTCAAGATTCTGAGTATAACTTAGCTGCAGCTTCAGAATTTTTCACATG
>NW_007894946.1:0-523 GCF_000696425.1 Galeopterus variegatus
TAGGCTTTTTATGCCTGGGTATATGGAGAATGATATCCTTTGAAGTTCAAAAGCTTAGTCTAGGACTTGGAGTTAGCATTCTGTATCAAATTTTTCCAAAATATTATATCTCTACTCTTTAAATCTGCAAGTTTAGATCTATCTTTATTTCTGGAGTATTGTATATTTCATCTTTGAATACACCTTTTACTTCTTAGGTTATCAACTTCTCTGCTTTGAGGATATTAATTTTTTTAAGTCTTTCTTTGGGCCGAGCCCATGGCGCACTCGGGAGAGTGCAGCGCTGGGAGCGCAGCAGCACTCCCGCTGCGGGTTCGGATCCTATATAGGCATGACCGGTGCGCTCACAGCGCTCACTGGCTGAGCGCGGTGCAGCCGGTCTCAAAAAGGACAAAAAAAAAAAAAAATTTTTTTTAAGTCTTTCTTTATCTTGCACATCAACTGTTTTCCCTCATTGTTTTAGGTTCTTCTGCATTTATTGAAATGATCTCCAACTTTTTCTGTGCTAGGGATTAGATATTTT
>NW_007894947.1:0-523 GCF_000696425.1 Galeopterus variegatus
GAGGGGAGGCTGTTGTGGTCAAATCACCATTCCAGGGGTCTGCTGATTCATGTGGCATGGGCTGAAATTGGACAACGGTAGACTTTTTTTAAAAGTAAAATGAAGATCAATTTATCTGCTCTTTCTACCTTATAGGGCAGAAACATAAACAGAAAGACAAAATATGAATGCACTTTATTAAAAAGTGATGTATTTTGCAAATCAGTATCTATAACTTTATACTATTCCTCAAGCCCTGACTATCCTGTGAAATTGTTACAAGGGAGGAAAGAAAACGTGCTAGAGTTTGAGGTCAGAATCGTGCATGTGCATGTGAGCGTGTGAGTGAACGTGCACAGGTATGCTAGGCAAGTCAAGTCTGAACTTCTGTGTTTTGGGTTGACGGTAAGACCGTGATCCAACCAACGCTTGTTGTCTGGGCCCGTTGGTACAGAAGGACATGCACATGTGCGTTGACTCTGGATTGAGCTTAGGAGTCCTGGGCATGCTCTTTTTTTTTTTTTTTTTTCCCCTTTTCTTTTCT
>NW_007894948.1:0-523 GCF_000696425.1 Galeopterus variegatus
GTGTGGCTGTGACTCCCAGTCTGTGATTCTGGGGTTTACTCAAACACTGGAGTATGCAGTTATCTGAAAGCTCATTCACTCAGATGTTGGGCACCTGAACTGAGATGATTAGAAGACTGGGACTGCCACCTAGAAAATCTGCATGTGGCCTTTTCATGTGTCTTTGCATCCTCACAGCATGGTAATTTAGGGAAGTCAGACCTTACATGGGGACTCAAGGTTCCATTATTTATTTATTTATTTATTACGAATATTCATGAGATACAAAGCTGTTTGTCCCCCCTCCAGCCCATGATGTGGGGGCCAGATTCATACTGGGGACATATCCATTACCAGAATTTACTTTTGTACCCTTTGGGGGACTCAAGGTTCTAAATGTGAGTTTTACAGCAAACAATCCATTGCATTTTTATAACTCAGCCTTAGAAATCACCCAGCATCACTCAGTTGTCTATTGGTCAGTCACATACCTACCCAGATGCAAAGGGGGTGGATATAAATCCCACTGTTTGATGGAAGTTTT
>NW_007894949.1:0-523 GCF_000696425.1 Galeopterus variegatus
ACCAATAATATGAAAAATGCTCATTAGTTTCTGGGATGAAAATTTAATCAAAATTAATTATTATATTCACTCACCACTTTGGCAAAAATTTAAGAATGGGTGATAACACCATAGGTTGATAAGAATGTAGGACAAGGAAAAGTTTATTTAGTGTTGGTGGAAATATAAGTTGGTGTATTTACTTTGGAAAGCAGACATACTTCATGACTCTTGGTGTATTCTCTACAAAACATCCTATTGTTTGAATGAGGAGAACTGCTACAAGAATGTTATATAGTTATTGTTGATCATAGGAAAAAAGTGTGAAAACTACCCAAATATCCACAGACAAGATATTAAATATATCCGTTGTATTCATACAGTTGAATGTTATGTCCTATTTTAGTGACTAAGAATGAGGCCTCTGGAATCAGACTTCGGGGACTTGAATTCCAGGTATACTACTAATTTTTCTATATTAATTTTTTTTAAAAAAATTATATTTCACTAATTTTTCTTTCTGTATGTCAATTTGCTTTTATAT
>NW_007894950.1:0-523 GCF_000696425.1 Galeopterus variegatus
CTCATTCTGTTAATATGCTGCCTTATACTAACTCTCGCTTCCTCCTGGGAGCCTTCTTGTCACTAGTACTTTGCATCACTTTGCACCTCATCTTGCTTGTGGGTAAGAGTAAGCAAAAATGTTCTGCAGGGGCTTAAAGGGGCTGCTTGCTCCAGGTGAGGTCAGACATCTCGCAACCTGGAGTCAGCAACCACAGCCCAGTTACTAAGTCCTGCCCACCTTGTGTACACTCATTTTCATATGTGTACTTGCTCCCCTATTTCTCAGTGCTGACTGGGGAACCCTCTTTCCAGTTCCACTCTCAGGCTTGCGTCCCCTTATTTTAGAACCTTTGGTGCTCACAGCTGGTCTCTCTGAGGACATGGCATTTGAGTTCAGACTTGAATGATGAGAAGGTGCAGGAACTGGAAGTTGTGGGAAAAGAGATTCCCAGCAACAGCCGTTTTGCTGATAACTTAGCTCTAAAGCTTAGAGAGGAGATCTTTTGGGTCCCTCTCTACTCTGTTTACTTCAAAATAGGTTC
>NW_007894951.1:0-523 GCF_000696425.1 Galeopterus variegatus
TGGCTGTGGGAATGTGTGGAAGGATGTGAGCGACACTGCGAAAGCAGATGCACTTGCACATCTCCCAGGTAGTTAGTACACCTGGGAGAGGAAGAAGGAGATGCTAAAAATAAGGGTGAAGTTCCCAGCCCATGTAAGTGAAGCCCAGATACTAGTGGGATGTCATTAACAGCAATGCAGAAGTCACGATAAGGAGCTGGGCAAGAGCAAGGAGAAGAAAGGGATGACGTCTTGATTTTGGACACGGTAAATTTGGCTGCCAGGAAGACATTCCTGTCTAATATTCCAGTAAACAACTGAAAACAGGGGGGAAAAGCCTGGGAGAGGTTGGAGCTGAGGATACATATTTGGCAATAATCTGCATAAAAGTGATATTAAAGTGGAGGGCAGAAATAATAGACAAGGGGTCAAGGACAAAATCCAAACCTCTTATCTAGGGGTTCGGGAAGAAGGACTAGGACCCTGTGACAGAACCAGAGAATAAGCAATCGGAGGTGGGGAAGGTCAGCAGGAAATAACAGTG
>NW_007894952.1:0-523 GCF_000696425.1 Galeopterus variegatus
GACACCAAAGGCAGAAGCAACAAAAGAAAAAATAGACAAATTAGACCTCATGACAATTAAAAACTTTTGTATATTGAGGGATATCAACAGAGTAGAAACGTAACCCACAGAATGGGAGAAAATATTTGCAAATCACATACCTGATAAGATTAATATCCAAAATTTATAGAGAACTTCTAAAACTGAAGAACAAAAGAACAAACAACCCAATTTAAGAACGGACAAATATCTTGAATAGATGTTTCCTCAGAGAAGATATTCAAATGGCCAATTAGCACATGCAAAGATGCTCAACGTCTCTAGTCATTAGGGAAATGCAAGTCAAAACCACAATGAGATACCACCTCACACCACTAGGATAGCTACTATCAAAAAACAGAAAACAACAAGTGTCGGTGAATATGTGGAGAAATTGGAACCCTGTGTACCATTGGTGGGAATATAAAATGGTATCGCTGCTATAAAAAATGCTCTGGCAGTTCCACAAAAAATTAAACACAGAATTACCATATGCTGTAGCAAT
>NW_007894953.1:0-523 GCF_000696425.1 Galeopterus variegatus
ATCTCTATCAAGGAGGCAGTATAGACTAATGGTTAAAAGCAAGTGCTAAAAAGACCTGGGTATACATCCTTGCTCTGTGCGACCTTGGTCAAGTTGCTTAACCCCTGACTCAATTTCTATATCTTTAAAATGAAATAACAATCTCTATCACATACACTCATATCTCAAATATTATTAAGATAAATGATCGATATATCATGTTTAGCATACTGTGTAAATAAATGATCGATATATCATGTTTAGCATACTGTGTAAATACAGAAAGCATACAAGAAATGATACATACTACTAAAAGTCTCTTTGTTACAAACAATAAGGAAATTTTCTCCATATATTCCCTGAGTTTTTAAAAATGGAGAGAAAGCCTTGACTATAGGTTGAACTTATTGACTTATTTCCAAAGAATAGAGTGTGGGAAGAGCAGGGAAAGGCAACTTTACAGTGGAGAAACCTGGCGAACACTACCCTTTCCAGGTGATCGATATGTCGTGGTGATAGCGTGTATCCCTGATGTGATGCTGTG
>NW_007894954.1:0-523 GCF_000696425.1 Galeopterus variegatus
TCTGTGTTTTGTTTTGCTTTTTCCAGTTCTGTGTTGGATTTTTAGCTACCACCACCACTTAAACTCTGCCCTGGAAATAATTTGTTGTCCTTTGGCTAATTCCAAAATTGGAGGAACTTCCTGTGAGGACTAGCATGTAAGCCCTGAGATTGAGCTAAATTGCTTCTCTGCTGCTGATTACCTGAAAAGACTTTTTGTGTGGATCAAATTTTAACTATTGGCCTTTTAATCACTTCTGGCTCTTGGGAGGTGAGATACACCTGGGCTGTGTGGAAATTCTGGCCCAGGACTGAGTCTTTCCAGCACACTGTGCACCTTGCAGTTCTGTGGCTACCAGTCTCCACTGGGTGGGCCTGTGCTGGTAAGAAGGCAAATCAGCTGCCATGATGCACCCCAGTATTCCCCCAGTAGGCCAGCCTCCCCCTTGCACTGCAAAGGCTCCTCATGGGAGAGGGGATGCACAGGTCCCTCATGGTGACTCACTGGACTCTGGATGGCTCCTTTCTTTGGTTGGCTTCAGCCC
>NW_007894955.1:0-523 GCF_000696425.1 Galeopterus variegatus
TTATCTTTTAAAAGCCTTATGGGCTTATCCTTCAAAAGAAATCATTTTATTGTTTTTAGTTTGGTTTGAGATAGAGCAGAACTAAATGAATGTGTTTAACCTTTAAACTTTAACTTTTTAAATCACAAACTTTAACTTTTTAAAATCACAAATAATACAGGTTTACTGTAGAAAAATTAGAAAATATACTTTAAGAAAAAAGAAAATACAGAGTAATAATGTCCTTACCTTAGGAAAATCATTGTTAATATTACAGAGGTAAATCCTTCTATTATTTCATATTTATGAATTATACCCAAATATATTGTATATGCATTGTATATGATCGGGAATCAATAAACATTATTTTAACCTGTTTTCTCACCAATATACTGTGAACACCTTTCCAAGTCACTAAATATATTCCTAAAATTATTTTAATGGTTCATATTATTTCATAAAATATGAATGAAAGTTTTTAGAATGTAAAAAATATTGGTATTGTATTTTTATCTGGCTCTGCATTATTGGCTATTTGGGTTTC
>NW_007894956.1:0-523 GCF_000696425.1 Galeopterus variegatus
ACTGCCTGGGGAACCCTGCGCCACCAGCACTGCCTGGGGAACCCTGCGCCACCAGCACTGCTCAGGTTCTTGAACGAAAACCAAGTCCTGTTGACAAAAGCAAATGAATATTTTCTGCAAGTTCACCAAGTCTTAAGAATGTCCCCAATACACCAGCAAATAATTGGTATTAACAAAAGCTTGGAATGTGAGACTTTTTGATCCATTAATGTACACCCTAAGATTTTTTTTTTTTCCCCATTCAACCTCTGTGATAATGCATGATTCCAAGACATCATTTCTTACAAGATCAGGCAGGGCAGCTAAAGGAATGGAAGCAAAACAGATTTTCAAAGTAACTTCAAATGTACAATGTTGAGCTCAGATAGAAGGATTTAATTTTTATAAAACCCTAAGAAGGTTTAGTCATATTTTTTAAACATTTTTTTGGAATGACTTACATGGAAAACATCCTACGCATCCTGTTTCATACTAGAAGGAAACCAGGTAATTAGGAATCATGTGTCTAGTAGGGTATTTTTAC
>NW_007894957.1:0-523 GCF_000696425.1 Galeopterus variegatus
TAGGTGACTCACCAGCTGTAGCACTAAATCAGGGAAGGGTGCTAATGTGTTATCTGCCCAACGATGTATGCATTATAAAGGTGTCAACAATGTCTTAACACAAAGAACGATGGAGGTGATATTACTAGAGAGGTATGTGCCTTGTAGGTTGTGGCATGCCCAAAATGTGTGTACACACACACACACACACACACACACACACACACACACACACACACACACACAGCCAGATAAAGATTATCATAATAAACATAGAGCCTAATTGCCTGTCCTTTTGCTTTAACTTTCTGCTCTCTGCCGTATCCATATCAATATTATACTTCATTAAAGTTTATGTGGATGAAAGCCTTTTTAAATGTCAGGAAAGAACCTAACCCTTTTTTGGTTTTTTTTGAGTTAATGAATTATTTTATTCTTTAAAATCAGAAATGATGATGGAAAAATAAGAAGTTTAAAGTGACGTCTGAATTCACCCCTAGTATGACAATTGCTTATCAAAGCTATGATTTTTCAAAATGAGCCT
>NW_007894958.1:0-523 GCF_000696425.1 Galeopterus variegatus
TTTGCCTCTTAGGACTGCTTTTGCAGTATCCCACAGGTTTTGGTATGATGTATCTTTATTTTCATCAGTTTCTAGGAATTTTTTGATTCCTGCTTAATTTCTTCTTGGACCCATTGGTTATTCAGAATCCTAGTATTCTGACAAATTCAAAAGCATAAAAATTGTGTTTAGAGTACAGTTGATTGCAGGGGAGTAAAACCTCCATACTTTTCCAGGGATTTGAAAAATTTGATTCAAATTATGATTCCCCATTGATGGAATTTAAATTAGAGAGGGCATGCTTTTAAATTGGGATGGGAAAAGGACCTAATGTATTGATTAAAAAAACAGATAAAAAATTCCGGGCTTAAAACTGCATATAGGAAAATAGAACATATTACAGTGAGAGGAATGTTTTGACAATATAGTTTGTAGGACAGATCTTGTTTTTATTTTTAAAAAGTGACTAATAAAATCTCACTCCTGGCTCTACCTTTCTGGACCAGCCCTTAGTGTTTGGGGAGCAAGCACACACTTATTTTGA
>NW_007894959.1:0-523 GCF_000696425.1 Galeopterus variegatus
AATAGTTGCATCCTACATTTCCTATTAATGATTTCAGATCCACCCGGTTTTTCGGGGTCTCCGTTACCTGCCCCCCCCACCACCTCTCCAGTCTCGTCTTCGTTCACTTCCAACCCAGTGCCCTCATGGGCCTTTTGCTTCTCTGGCCCACAAAGGCCTCTGGTCTTTGTATTGCACTCCCTTGGCTGGATGTTTCCATCTGTCCTTTTGCCCGTCCGAATGGTCTTTGCCCCCTCAGGAGGTCACTCAAGTTCTCCGTCCTCGCTGCTGTGCTTCCCCGTGAACTTCTATGCTACTTGCGACCGAGCACACCTGGTTCTGTGTGTTGGCTTTTTCTCCCCACTACATGATAAATTTCTAGAGACAGACTTTTTTAAACTTCTGCATCCTTCCTATCAATAACTAGTGTTGAATTTTATTGACAGTTGGTCAATAAATACTTTTTTTTTTTTTTTACTGACTGGCAACGGGATCACAACCCTCGGTGTCGCGCCCTTACCGGGGACCGGCAACGGGATCGCAA
>NW_007894960.1:0-523 GCF_000696425.1 Galeopterus variegatus
ATATCTTTTTGTGAATATTTCTATTTATCCTTTAAGTTTTATCAGATTTTTTGCCTCACATATTTTGATGTAAGATATATATAGTAAGAATTATTGTCTTTTTTGAGAATTTACCCCTGTTATCTTTATTTGATGTCCCTCTTTATCCCTAATTATTTCCTTTGTTCTTTGTCTGTGAAGTCTACTTTGTCTGAAAGTAATATAGCTACTCCAGCTTTCTTTTGTTTAGTTTTGGCATGATATATCTTTTTACTGTTATCTCCATTTCATCAGTCATTTTACTGAAGATTTCCCAGTCATTGCTGGATGGATTAAGCTTATGCTGGGTAAGTATTTTAAACTTTATGGGCCATACAGTTTCAGTCATAACTATTCCACCCTGTTATTGTGATGGTTAATTTTACATGTCAACTTGAATGGGTTAAGGGATGCTAAGATAGCTAGTATAACAGTATTTCTGGGTACGTCTGTGAGGATATTTCTGAAAGAGATTAGCATTTGAATCAGTAGACTGAGTAAAGAA
>NW_007894961.1:0-523 GCF_000696425.1 Galeopterus variegatus
TCCGTCTTCCCAACATGAGAAAGGTATTATGATTTTAGCCACTTTACAGAGGAGGAAACTGAGGCACAGAGAGATTAGGAAACTTGCCCAAAATCACCCACTTAAAAAGTGGCAGAGCTGGGATTCAAACCACACATTCTGACTGCAGAGCCGACACTCAACTGCTAGGCTGAACTGGACAGATCACATTGGAGGGGGACCATGATTCATTTTCTTTTTTTAAGAATAAAGAAGGAACATCCTGTGGAATGTGAGGTTTGGGAGGCCTTTGTCCTGAGGGACTAAAGGTTATGTCAATCTTCTGTCAGGATCTTTTCAAACCAAGGTTCTGTGCCCTCCTTGTGTGATAAAATTCTTCTGATTCAAGATCGGGAACCCCTGTGTCCCCAAGAGCCCAGTGCATTCCCTCTCTCCATGATAGTGAGCACAATGAGGTTAATATGATCTCACGAAATCTGAAAAGTGCTTAAGAGCCAAGGCAGGGAGCTGTATACTCTGCGGCAGAACAATGCTGTTATAAAAC
>NW_007894962.1:0-523 GCF_000696425.1 Galeopterus variegatus
GGTGAGAAGGAAGAAGCCACTTGTCACATACTGGAGTCAGGGAGCAGCTCTGTCTACATCTATGGAGGAAGAATCCATAGGTCAACAGCTCCAGCAGGTAAAGCTCTGAGGCACCCAGAGGATTTATCTGTCACTAATTTTATTTTTAAAAATTAACTGCTGTGCATAAATCCAGACAAAAATGAGCATGTGTGTGTACGTGCACGTGTGTATGTTTGCATGCTTCATGTGTGTGTGTGTTGGTTAGCATTACTATTTCAACCTATAGTCCTTGCTTCTTTACCTGCTGAGGCTAGCAGGGCCTGGAGAAATACCTGTAATCCCAAATTAACTGAAAACATCTGGTAATTTAATTATCCAGTCTATGAATATTGGATGATTCAACAGTCAATTTCCAAGTAGGTAGTGTATCTTTTCTATGAAAAATAGTCAATTTTCCATGTAAGGTGGGACAATGTCTCTTTTATTTTTCCTAATATATCCAGATCTACTTCCAAGGAATCCCCCTCAACTTTTAAGCCCC
>NW_007894963.1:0-523 GCF_000696425.1 Galeopterus variegatus
AAATTGGACTTTATCAATATTAAAAAGTTTTCTTCTGGGAAGATAAAAAATGGAAAAGAAATAAAAAAGTACAGATGTGGAGAAAATATTTGTAAACCACATTTCTCACAATTTTCATTTACCTAGAATGTAGAAAGAATTCACACATCTTAACATTAAATAAAATAATTTTATTTGAAAATGGACAAAAGACACCAAGGGAAACTTCACTGAAGAGGATATATGGATGACACAGACGTCAAATAAGCACACGTAAAATGTTCAACATCATTAGCACCAGGGAATCAAAAATTAAAACCAAAATGGGGTGATGACACATTTCCTGTGCATCCGTAATGGCCACCATTGCTCTGCCGCGTGGGGGAACCGGTTCCCCGTGAGGCTCCCGGTATCCGTCAGGAGCACGTCAGGCCCCAGGGCGGCTGCTGAAGCACCCGGGACGGGCGCCGCAGAGTCAGGACACAGGACGGAGCCGATCTGGACAGACCTCGCGTCCTGCCACCTCCCTCAAGCCACACAGAAC
>NW_007894964.1:0-523 GCF_000696425.1 Galeopterus variegatus
AGGAATTGTTCATAAGTTTCCTTTTGTTCTACTCCTACTTGTCACCACTGATATCTAGACCTACAGTGCCTCCATCCTAAATTTCTATCTCTAGCCTCCTACATTGCCTCTTCAAATTTCATTTCTGCATGTTTAAAAACTGCAACTATTAACTAAACACTCAGAGGTTTCTAGTGACTTTTCCTTATGTTTTCAAACATTTTTGATGTTTAGTAGATGTCAGCAACTGTGTTAGGTGTTAGGATAGAACGGTGAATAAAGGCATAGTCCTTACACCTAGAATGCCATACAATTGCAGACATGGCAGAACACAGAGTTCAAGATAGATAGAGATTGTTACAGAGCAGCACAAATCCTTTGGAAAGGAAGATCTGTGATGATGACATCAATTCTGGACTCTTCCACCTGACTTTAGGTTGAGGCTACCTGTTATGCTCTACTTTCCCCAATTTTTTCCAGCTCCCATCCACCCAACAAATTCTCTGTTCCTGTAGGAAAAATATTTTAACTTGAACTTCACACA
>NW_007894965.1:0-523 GCF_000696425.1 Galeopterus variegatus
TCTGATTCCCTTTTCTGATTAATAAAATTTATCTCTCTTTTTTTCCCCCACTGAATATCTCTTTCCATATCTCTTATTCCTAGTACAAGGAGAGAATTGTTCCTCATTGCCCCTGATCTCTAGGGTCTAGCAAAACAGCTCCAGGAAGCCTCAATAAAGAGCTACCCGTAAACACAGTGTGTCTGGGGAGTAGTTCTGAGCTGCACACAATTTCCCTTCTCAGCCTGGCAGTCCTAACTCAGGCCCTGTCAAGACTGGTGACTGAGGCTTCAGCAAAAAACAAACAATAGAGTACCTGGTTCATGTGCAGACACTGTCCCATCCCTTCTTTCAAATTATGAGTCCCATCTTTGACACACCCATTTCATTTCAGCGTCGTTTTCCACCAGTTGCTTCCCTTTTTCCTATGTCATGGAAAGTCTTCAAACTGTGGCTGGGAGAGAATTCTGAACATTTCCATACGGACCAGAAATGTACCTGGAAGATGGTGGAACATCAAAATGGTGTTTTTACAAAAACCCTG
>NW_007894966.1:0-523 GCF_000696425.1 Galeopterus variegatus
TCACAACACTATTTGCAATAGCCAAGAGATGGAATCAACCTAATGCCCATCAGTGGATGAATGGATAAGAAAAACAAAACAAAACTGTGGTATATATACACAATAGAATACTATTCAGCTATAAAAACATGATATTCTATTATTTGCAGCAACATTGATGGAACTGGAAACCATCATGTTAAATAAAGTAAGTCTGGCACAGAAAGAAATACCACGTGATCACACTCATGTGGGGAATACTTTTTAAAAAAGAGAGACAAAGGTTCTCATAGAAATAGAGAGCAGAATAATGATTACAAGGTGCCTTGAGGGGAGGGGTTTGTGGGGAGGAAAAGTGGTGGACTGATGGTTATAAAAGAATGCTATCTACTGTAAGTGAATCACTGTGCAGAATACGCATATATTGAAACAACACACTGTACCCACAAATATGTACAAGTAAATGTTAAAGTACAAAATAAGAAAAAAAAAAAAAAGAATGAAGACTTATTCCTCCAGCCAGTGAGAATGTTGCAGAAAAATG
>NW_007894967.1:0-523 GCF_000696425.1 Galeopterus variegatus
TGTATTAATTTAGGCCATTGAGCTGGTAGTATCCTGTCATGCAGCATGATAAACTAATATGCCAGATGACACAGAAGGCTGCCAGGTTTGAGTGGCTCTGGTGCAAAAACCAGACCAAAGCTGGTTCAGCTTGCAAAGGTGTCAGTGGTAAAGAAAAGACTCAATGTGGAGTTTATGCCAGTTCCTTGGGAAAGTAACAGTACTGATTGCTGGGATTATGGAGCAAAACCAGGCCATCTTCAGCCCTGTGATGAATAACCTGTTGTATTAGCGGTCCCTGGTAGACAGTCTGGCAAGGACTGGTGAGATTGACAGCAGTCAGAGAAAGAATAAGTAAATTTATTAGTGGGGTATTCAGGTGTAGTAGAAATAATGGATCGGTTGACACCCGTGGTTCTAGGAATTAAACCTGCTTCCAAATGCATGTGTGATTTTTAAAAGGTGTGGACAAAAAGATATTTTATAATTTAATTGTATTAATATGGGCTTGGAACAATGTTGTACTCATATTTGGAAGGAAACA
>NW_007894968.1:0-523 GCF_000696425.1 Galeopterus variegatus
ACTTTGCACTAAGAAGTAACAACAGTCAGAGGAAAGAAAATTTTGTCCTGCTTTGCAGAATTGCAATTCAACAACATGTATATTTCAGCTAAAGCTTGATGCTAGTTACAGCATCAGATGAATATAGGACTTTCTGTTTTGGAATGATTGAATAACTGATCAAGTAAAGTGTCTTAGAAGCCTTTCCCATGGGATAAAATATTATAATCAAATGCAAAATCTAGGATGGCATTAGGGAGCTGGAGTGGATTTGTTCCTGACCTAGGAAGCAACCGACTGATGCTTAAAGCCTGGAAGTCACATTACATTCAGCTTATCGTGACTAACAGACAATAATATTAACATTGATACCTAATGCACTATTGAAAAATCAGAGAGAATTTTACTTCTTCTTTTGATTTCATTTGACTTCCTTTTTTTTTTTTTTTTTAAGTATGTGCTTTAGTCAGGATTATTAGACCTCGCCACTGTTGGTGGCACTGTTCCTGGAGCTAACATCAGAGATTTTCCTTCCTTCCTTGCT
>NW_007894969.1:0-523 GCF_000696425.1 Galeopterus variegatus
TAAACATCGGGGAAGAAAACACAAGAGTAAATGCCTCCCTTTTTCTAGCTCTTCTGGGCCATGTGGAAAATACCAGTGAAAGGGTCCCTTGTATTTGATCCAGGAGGAGCGATGTCTTTTTCAATTTTGTAATCGCAGGACCTACAATATAGAAGATTCGTGTGTGTGTGTGTGTGTGTGTGTGTGTGTGTGTGTGTGTGTGTGTGTGTGTGTGGAACTACTTTCTTACCACTCTTCATTTTGACACACCAAATATTAAATGTTCTGGTTATACTTTGACTTATCAATTACCAAGAAATTTAGCAATTCCCGCCCTTCCTATGCAAGTTGTTCCAACATCTCAAAACACCACCCTTTTTTTCTTAAGTTCTCCTAAAGGATTTATACTGATCCATCCATTTTATGACACACTTTTAAAAGATGTCTAGCTAGGAGTTAGAGGTATCATATTTGGCCATGAACCTGAGTGGCAAAAACTGGCCCCAAATTAGGCGATTTTAGCTAACATTTATTGAGCACTTAA
>NW_007894970.1:0-523 GCF_000696425.1 Galeopterus variegatus
AAAAAAAAAGAAAGGAAGGAAGGAAAAATTTCCAAGTGTGACATATGCAAAGGGAAAAAAACAAAACAAAACAAAAAACCCCAAGCCTGAGGCCTCAGTTCAGAGAGGAGAAAAAAGTCTAGCTCCTGCTCCTGGGCTTTCCTATGGCCTCTCAGGTGCCCACCCTCTCTTGAGACACGCAAGAGCCTGGCAACTGGTCCTGACCCATCTCTCCAACCTTATCTCCCACCCTAGCTCAAGAAGAGACTTGTCATTCCCAAATGCTCCATGCCTTTCTGTCTGACTGATCTGCCTTCCTTTTTCCACTTGGAAAATTCCACTTATCTTTCAAAACATCTCAGATGTCATCTCTTCCGTGTAGTCTTGTCCGACACCCCCCTCCTCTTCTCCTTCCCTCTGCAGAGGTGCACACTCCTTCCTCAGACCTGCCAAACATTAGAATATACCTTAATAGTAGCACAGATTGCAGGAGTGTCACTAGCAGTTTGCAAGGGGAAAGGGAAAGATCCAGCCAGGCTCTCCA
>NW_007894971.1:0-523 GCF_000696425.1 Galeopterus variegatus
CATTTATACTAGTTTGGGGACTTTTTCTCTTTCTTCCATTAAAGGCTCTGTACATTACTCAAGTGTCAAAACATGGCCAACACAGCTGGCCACATAACAGAAAGAGTATCACTCCCATCTGGTGGCAGACATTAAAATATTGAGCATAATCCCCAAAGAGAAATTAATCTAACTCCAGACTATGTACTAGTCAATTAAACTCCTATTTCTGAAGTGGCAAACACAATGACTGCCAAACAATCTGTCATATGACCTCGATTCAAAGAAGTGTTTCCAATACAATTACTATTTTAGGTATATGTATCTATTGTAAAAACATAGTTAAGAAATATTTAAGAAATTAAGAAATGTTCATATTAAGGGATGAAACTATATTTGTAAAACAAGAAAAATATAGTCTTTTAATTAAATATTTATATATGATAAAGGTAAATTTATAAATCACAACCTAGTTAATTGTGTTCAAATACTGTTCATAATATACACACATATATTTTTTTCCATTTACACAGAAGAAAAGATG
>NW_007894972.1:0-523 GCF_000696425.1 Galeopterus variegatus
GGAGTTTTGCCAATAAATATCTAAAAATGGCAATTTTAAAACCCCCTGTGAAGCAATTCCATGCCATGGATTCAAATTTCTGACTTGCAAAATTTGGCAAAAAGAGCATTATGAGTGGATGCCAAACCCAAGGCAGGAGTGAGGGGAAAGGTAAGACATGGAGAACTATTGGATTTCTTTTCCCTGTTATAGTACTGAGCACTAGAGGATGTGAACGGGTTGGAAAAATTTCTACAGGAATTTACCAGAGCCAGTTTCAGTTTTTTAAAATTACTTAGAACAATGTATAGTTTCCAAGCAACTGTAACCAAGTTACTACATCAGTGATAAAAATATAACACATGCACACACACATCTTTCCAATGAATGACCCTTGACTCATTTTCATCAGTCCTTAATGTCATCATTTACAGATCTGCAGCAGCCATGTTATCATCATTTCTTCCAGTAAGCCAGGGAGAAAGAAATACCGTGAATGTGATGTGTATGTGTGTGCATGTGTGTGTGTAAGTGTGTAAGAAAT
>NW_007894973.1:0-523 GCF_000696425.1 Galeopterus variegatus
TTTCTGAAATTGTAAAAGTATTACTTTTTATTTTTAATCAAACTTACAGAATTTTACAATGACTAAATTCATACCAAAGTCTTCAATTCCAAGTGCTCTCAAAGGCAGGTATCTAAGAATCTGTCTCTGTCACAACCAAAAATAAAGGGATTGAGTCTTAATGCTGAAAGAAAGGTGAAGACTTTTAACTAGCAGGGGACATTAATATATTTTTCTAAATTTAGAGATTTGAAATGAAATTGATCTCTAATTCTCATGAAGAATAAAAGAAAAAACATGGGGCTGGCCAGTTAGCTCAGCTGGTTGGAGCGCAGCCTTATAACACCAACGTCACGGTTCAGATCCCCATACCAGCCAGCCTCTCTCTCTCACCCCCATACCCCTTCCCTCCCCACCCAAAAAGTAAAAGAAAAGACATGGCTCTAACAATAGGAATTTGGGAATGCAGTCTCTCTAGTCACAGAAACCATACTCAAAGCAATTGTGGTATACTGAGTTGGCCACACTAAGAACATAAGACATT
>NW_007894974.1:0-523 GCF_000696425.1 Galeopterus variegatus
AGCCTCTCTTCACATGCATATATCGTAACCTTTCAAGGACAATCTTCTGAATCACATTTTTTTTTCCCCCCTTTTTGTCTTTTTTCGTGAACCGGCAACGGATCGCAACCCTCAGTGTCGCGCCCGTACCGGACCGGGACCGGCCACGGGATCACAACCCACGGTGTCGCTCCCGCCCCTCGCTCAGCCAGTGAGATATGCAAAATGTAACACCTGGAGTCATGAAATGTAATGACTTCAACTAACATTTCAGAAAGAGGAAGGAAACCTCCTTAGGGAGAAGAAAAAAACAGGCGAAGGAGCGAATCCGTATCATTAAAACAAGAGTAATAGAAAACCCTCCTGAGTTTTTCCAGTAGGTTTTGTGCAGTAACACTCACCTAACCACCATGCACATCCTCACCCCGATGAAACCTCTTGTCCCCAAACAGAAACAGTGGGTCCCTCTCCACCGCGTCCTCAGGGGCAGAATCCACTGCCCAAAGGGAATAAAATTCAGGGGCATGCGGAGGGGCAAAAACAG
>NW_007894975.1:0-523 GCF_000696425.1 Galeopterus variegatus
TTTTTTTTTGTTCTTTTGTTTTTTTGTGATAGATGAAAGTATGTTATGAGATTCTGATGCTGTCATGTTCTTTATATTGTTCTTGGACAGCTTTGGATGATTTAACACTGTAGTGCTGCCTCAGGTTCTGTATTTGATCATCTTTGAAAAGTGTCAAATTATTTCTTGACTATGTACTTTTGTATAGTCAAATACAAGTTGTACCCTTCTTTCTCTTTAAGACAGAGCTGGAGCATTCTCTGGCTTTGTACTTCTTTGTATTGAGCTATGCCTCTATTGTAATATTAATACCTATTTATTGAATGCTAATTATGCATCAGGCACAGCCAATTTATGAACTGTTATTATCTGCATATAACATAGGAGAAAACTGAGGCTTTACGTGAGTTAATAATTCTCCCAAGATAATCTGTATAAATAAAATTCAAACCCACATGTCTGACTCCAGAACCCAAGTTTTAAGCACTATGTAAACTGCCTGCAGCTCATGCATCCATTCATTCATCCATCCTGCAAATATTAA
>NW_007894976.1:0-523 GCF_000696425.1 Galeopterus variegatus
GGAGGGTGGGAGGTTTTGGTGATGGGACACAATAACTAACTACATTGTATATTGACAAAAACAAACAAACAAACAAACAAACAAAAACTGCACAAAAAAATGAAACAATTGTTTTCAAAAGATTGGGAACCATGGGACAAACTACAATGAGACCCTAAAAGATGAGACATAAATGAGCCAAACCCTATGATTGCCACAGTTTTCTTCTCTGTGTTTTCAAACCACTTTGCAAAGATAGAGAACTTGGACAGATGACGTGGACACACTGAAATGGGGTGAGATGGTTGAGAGTCCATGAAAAAGAGCAGTCAGAGTTTACAGGCCAGAGTAGTAGAAAGGGGAGCTGCACAGAGAGAGAACTTAGGAAATCTGCAGAGGGTTCCCCTAGAATAGTGATGAGAAGATTGATCAGCACATGCATGTGGTGAGAAAACTACTGAAGGGCAAGGAAAAAAAAATCAAACAAATGGATAAGAGGAAACAATACCTGATATTTACATAGAACTTTAAAAAACTTTTTATT
>NW_007894977.1:0-523 GCF_000696425.1 Galeopterus variegatus
GGGGCTGGCCTGCAAACCCAAAGACTCTTTATATCATTATTTCTATGGGACAAGTTGTTCTGTGCTCCAAACAACTTGTAAACAATCTTTAGAACACAGCCTGTTCTTTAGTTGTGAACTGCCTGTGTTGTGCAGAGACCACCACCTTCTTGAACAAATATATGGTGTGAAATTGCAAAACCATGGTATAGTTGACATTGGATGCTTCCAGGTCTGAACAAGTGCTCCCCTGTTTGAGACCTATGCTTGCCTCCAGCTAGGTGCAGTTTACCTGGAATGAACTGCAGGCGAAAGAACATACACTTAGGGCAAATTCCATCACCCAAGAGAAATGTGAGAAGGGAGGCTCCCCCTAGCCTATTTGTGGATTTGTTTATACTCCCTCTGGTGGCTGATTTAGACCTGTGTGTTCTGTCCCTTTAGCCTGAGAAACAGCCACACCCTATCTGATTCCAGAAGCCCAGAGCACTAGGATCTTGACCATGTCCACATGAGCAAAGTTGCGAAGGTTCAGCATCTGTTT
>NW_007894978.1:0-523 GCF_000696425.1 Galeopterus variegatus
GCCTTCACACATTGTTGTTATATATTTTACTTCTACACCTTTTATGTATCTCATAATATGTTGCTATTATGCTTTAAACAGATAATTATTTTTAAAGATATTTAAATAATAATAGTAAAGTCATTATTTTTACTTATGTAATATTTTCTGTGCTGCGCAATACCTTGTATAGATAATGGGTCGGTAAACTTTTTCTGTAAAGGACCAGGTAATAAATATTTTAGGCTTTGCAGACCACACATTTTCTGTTGCAATTACTTAACTCTGCCACTATAGCACGTAAGCAGCCATAGACAATACCTAAATGAGTGGGCCTGCCTGTGTTTCAATAAAACTTTGTTCACAAAAAGAGGCATTAGGTAAGATTTGGCTTATGAGCCATAATTTGCTGATCCCCGGCATAGGTTTAGGTTTCTGTCTGGTATCATCATTTTATTTTTCTGCCTGAAGACCTTTCTTTTGCATTTCTTATTCTGTCAGTTTGGTGCTAATGAATTCTTTCTGTGTTTGTATGTCTAAAAAA
>NW_007894979.1:0-523 GCF_000696425.1 Galeopterus variegatus
CATTTAGGAATCTCCCTCCAGGAAGCACATCTGAGGGGAGGCAGCAGAAGGTGCTGTGGGGGGTGGGCTGCCTCATGACCCAAACTGTACCTGACATTGCACCGACAACATAAAATCCCCAACACCAGACATGGGCTTTGAGGCGGCTGATTTCAGGCATCAGCATGGAACTAGCACATTGCAGCTGCTGCAGCATATTAACAATTCTAAATGTCAGGTTCAACCCATGTTTGGAGCTTCCTTGATTCCTTTTCAGAAGACCTAGATGGAGGCCAAGCAAGCACGAGATGACCATGAAGGTGAAGTGTGGGATGGGGGAGGCCCCTGGCGGTATCACCACTTTGTAGGGGGAAGCCCCTAATAACATGGAATTATGTTTCTTTCTCTATGGAGCAAATTGCAATGCTTTACAAAAACAATCTTTGCATAATGATAATATTATAAACTCGATGGACTTTAAATTTTAGGATTAACCTATAGGCAATTAGGTTGTTAGTTGCAGATTTAATTTACAGGAGTTAAT
>NW_007894980.1:0-523 GCF_000696425.1 Galeopterus variegatus
AAATAAAGTTCATTTAAAGAAAAGAGCCACTGTAGTCTGAAGAGACAAACCAAGCATTAGAACCAGACTCAGGGCCGGCCTGGTGGCGCACTGCTACGGTGCGCCGCTTGGGAGCGTGGCGGCGCTCCCGCCGAGGGTTCGGATCCCACATACAGACCTGCCGCTCACTGGCTGAGTGAGGTGTGGACGCAACACCGAGGGTTGTGATCCCGTTGCCGGTCCCAGTCCGGTACGGGTGCGACACTGAGGGTTGCGATCCGTTGCTGGTCACGAAAAAAAAAGACAAAAAGGAAAAAAAAAAAAAGAACCAGACTCAGACATGACACAGATGTTGAAAGGATCACAGAGGGAACCAAGACAAATGTGTGAAGGACACTGAAGGAAAAAGTAGACAACATGTGAGAACAGATGGGTAATGTAGCAGAGAGATGGGAGCTCTAGAAAAGAATAAAAAAGAAACACGAGAAATCAAAAACACTGTAACAGAAATGAAGAATGCCTGGTCTATCTGGCTGACAGCAAA
>NW_007894981.1:0-523 GCF_000696425.1 Galeopterus variegatus
AGTCCCAAATAGGCAAATCCATAAAGATAGAAAGTGGGTCAGTGGTCGTGAGGGGCTGGGGGAGGACAGATGATGCTGTGCGTCCGTGAATATATGAAACACCATTGGCTTGTCCACTTCAGATGGGTGAATTATATGATGTATAAATTATATCTCAATAAAAAAAGAAAACAGTCTGACCGAAATCAGGGCGAAGGCCAAGGCTCTCCAGGGCTGAGGGGCCCTTTGGTGAGGAGGTGACAAGGAGTGGCTTTGCGTCATTGTGTGTATTTCGTGTCTGTTGGGTGCAGCGCTGGACAGATGCTTGGCTGGAGAAGCAGGGCCTGTCTTGGTTCCGACTCCTTGACAGCCCCTGGCTGGGGTGGGGGCCCCTGGGCTCGGTCTGGCTGTCGCAGAGGCCAGTTCTGCTTCCCACACACCCTCCCACACCAGCGAGGACTGTTCTGCTCTGGCCTCTACACGCGGTGGCACGATGCATAACTATTCTTCCATGGTCACATCCTGCTGTGGTTCTTTTACTATT
>NW_007894982.1:0-523 GCF_000696425.1 Galeopterus variegatus
TATCAACAGCCAAGAGCTGTAAACTCGCCATTGCTTCTTATTTATCCTTAAGGATGAACTATAGAGGAGAAGCCATGGATTTCTCTTTAAATTGTCCCCATGAGATAATTAAACACAGATCCTTTATTTCCTAGGGAGGCTCCCATATGGGTAAAAGATGTGAAAGATCAAGGCAACATATGCAAAAATGTGTCAAGTAAAAAGAAAACTCACTTATTTGAACATCTATAAAAATCAAGATTAAAAAGAGAGTATCAAGGGAGACGTAAAAAGTTAGCTCTAGGCCAGAGGAATGTTGCTTTTAATTTCTATACAGTAGAAGAAAATTCAGTGCATGGATAACATTTCATTAAAATGTATACCTTTAAAGATTTATATTATCAGATTTGAATGGGGAAGACAGCATAAGGTAGTTTAAATGGCCTGATACATTTATTCAGTAAATAGGATCAGCCACTTGGTAAAAAAATATTCAGTAAGCTCCTGCATCTGTGGGCTCCACATCCATAGATTCAACCAACCA
>NW_007894983.1:0-523 GCF_000696425.1 Galeopterus variegatus
TATGATAATCATTAATCTAACACACATATAACATCATCAACATAAGGGTTTCCATTAAAACCGATACATTTTTTTTCTCATTTTCTCCCTGAAATTTCCATTTAAAAGTCAATGGCAATTTCATTTTGAAATCAGTTCTAATTATGAATGGTTCCACTACATATTTTGTTTCTGAAGTCAACTTCCCTTGACAAAAGCTGTCCTGTATCACTTTTTCTCTTATTCCTTTCCTCTGCTCTTCCAAGTGTGAAAAAGAAAAAATCATTTCAAAAAAGAGCTATTATTTATGGGACACAAGTCCTTAGCTAGGTGGCAAGAGCCCATAGCTAGTGGGGCAAAATCCCATCTAATCAATTCTAATCAAGTATATGTTGATTATCAGTTGATTTTTAGTATAGAGTTGTTTTGTTTTTTTGGTTTTTTTTTAGTATAGGTAATACATGTATGGGACAAAAGTCTTCGGCTAGAAGACAAACACCAACAGCTAGCAGGCAACAGCCCATCTAATCAACCCTAATCACTG
>NW_007894984.1:0-523 GCF_000696425.1 Galeopterus variegatus
GGTGATGGTTGTGAAACAACATGAATATACTTCCCGCTGCTAACCTGTATACTTAAGAGTGAATAAAATAGTAAATTTTATGGTGTGTGTGTGTGTGTGTGTGTGTGTGTGTGTGTGTGTGTGTGTGTGTGTTGGCTGGACAGTACGGGGACCGAACGCTGGACTTTGCTGTTATCAGCACCAGTCTCTAACCAACTGAGTTAACCAGCCAGTCCCTGTTGTGTGTTTTTTATCACAACTAAAAAGAGAGATAGTGCTGAAAACACTAAAAAGATGAGACAAAGGATAAATGAAAATCCACCAGAGCTTTAAGAAACATCCACACTTTCTCTCTCACCCACCAGTCAAGACAAATCAGCTTCTAATATGCATTCTACCTTCTTAGCAATGTTCACATTTGCTGCCTCCTCTCTATTTCCATGGACCCTCCCACAACTTGGTTTCTTCTCTCTTTGCCGTATGATTTGCACTATCCTCCTCCCTAGCTCAAATTTTTAGTCTGCAGTTTCTGCTTAGACACTTT
>NW_007894985.1:0-523 GCF_000696425.1 Galeopterus variegatus
ACAAAATAGTGGCAGAAAACTTCCCAGGCATAGGAAAAGTCACAGATCTTCAGATCCAGCAGGCTCAACGATCTCCAGAAGTATTCAACCCAAAAAGGTATTCTCCAAGACATGTTATAGTCAAATTGGCAAAATTCAAAGACAAAGAGAGAATCTTAAAAGCTGCAAGAGAGAAGCGTCAAATCACCTATAATGGTGCCCTGATCAGGCTAACATCAGACTTTTCATCACTAACCCTAAAAGCTAGAAAGGAATGGGATGATATATTCAACATACTAAAAGACAAATATTGCCAGCCAAGAATACTCTACCCTGCAAGGCTGTCCTTCCAAAATGAAGGGCAAATAGTGTATTTCTCAGACAAACAAAAACTGCAGGAGTTCACCACTCCACGACCACCCTTACAAGAAATTCTCAAGGGAGTACTGGGTCTGGCTCCAGAAAAATAACTACCATTGCCACAAAAACCCAAGTAAAATCAAAACCGACTAGTATATTAAAAATGACAATCATGAAAAGAAAA
>NW_007894986.1:0-523 GCF_000696425.1 Galeopterus variegatus
AGGCGCTGGAAGGGGAGTGAAGACAAAAAGGGAGAGAGAGACGGCGTCGCGCAGGAGGGTGTCCTGGCGGGAAAGGTGTCCTGGCGACCAGATCTGTGGGTAGGGCGGCGAGGGGCGTCGCGCGTGGGAGCGGGAGTTGGTGTGTGGGATGCGCGCCGTGTCCCTGAGGGGAAAGGAAGCAGAGCGGAGCGCCGCGAGGCGTTGGGGCTGCGGGACCAAAAGGGCCGACGATTTCACCTATTATGTTTTCACTTATTTTGCATGTTAATTATTTATTTTATGTCTCCCTCCAATAGAATGTAAGCTCCCTGTTCACAGGTATTTTTCTGTTTTATTCACTATTATATCTCATGTTTCTAGAACCATCTAGGACAGAGAAATCACCTAAGAAGTAGGTGTTTGTTGAATGAATGAAAATCACAGAGAAATCACCTAAGATGTAGGTGTTTGTTGAATGAATGCAAATCTGTGTGTGCGCTGAGGCTGTTTCCCAGGCAATACTCACAGTTAGTCCTGTCGGTAC
>NW_007894987.1:0-523 GCF_000696425.1 Galeopterus variegatus
GTTTACATAATAAAAGCAATAAAGCTGTCATCATGACAAACAATTCATGGAGTGTCTACTACATGCAAAGAGCTGGTCTCTTGATATCAATGTAGTAAATATTTACCTGAGTTCTTCCTTTTACTTTGAAGACACATTAATAATTCTTCAAATGAAAATCAGTTTGAACTGTGGAAGAGTAGTGATAAGTAGATACTAGGGACTGTAGAATTCTCTAGCAGGAATCCCCTTCAAGGTCTCTTACCTGAAGGTCTGGGTGAAAGGGCTTTGGCAATGAGCTTAGTCTTTGTTCAGAGCCCCTTTGGTCCTTGTATCTTGGCGGAAATGAGAAAGGTAAGATGATATCTCTGATCTCAGCCAATCTTTTCATAAGATGGTTGGGAAAGGGTCTGGATGAGTCAGTGAAAATCGATTGCAATGATGGAAAGCCCATCTAAGAAAAAATGTCCTAGAGCCAGCCCTTCTGCACATGAAAGATCTCACGGTCTGTGTTTATTGACACAGAAGGTGGTTTTAATTACCC
>NW_007894988.1:0-523 GCF_000696425.1 Galeopterus variegatus
AAGTAAGTTGGTTTTCATTTTGACAGTGGTGACAGAACAATGAGTAGGTGTTAATCATTACCTCCTTGGAACAGTTACCTGAATAAAACATTAGTAAAAATATATGCCTCCCTTAACACATATCAATTACAAATTATCATTTTCATCCAGGATCATGGAAGGTGACTAAAATTACAGCATATTTAGGGGAGTTGATAAAACAAACTTTGAAAATTTCAGTTGAATTAGAAGAGTATTCTATGTGTCTATTTGTTATGAACATCGTGTTTTACAAATTGTTTATTCCACAATATATAAAGCTACTTTTAAAATATATCTTTAATCCTTACGTATCAACCTTCTGTACTTAATTGTATGGAGGAGGGAAACAGTGGCAAATTCGGTCATGAAAACAAAATTTATTTTATGAGGTGCAGGTGCAAGCAAACTAAGAAAAAACCAAGACTCTTATTAAAAACGTCAATAAACAAGTTATTTAAGGCTATATATTGTAGAACTCTAGATAATAAAGCATCAGTACAAG
>NW_007894989.1:0-523 GCF_000696425.1 Galeopterus variegatus
TTTCTGGTGGGGAGAGGGGAGCCCGAAGAGCTCTCGAGCTACATTGAACTTACTAGTGAGCACTCCCGAAGGGCCGACCCGTGCTGGGGAGAGTCAAAGAGGAACTGTGTGCTGAGGGACCCTCCCCCGAGGAATTGACTCCCGGCAGTCGGAGAGACTGGACACCTGCTGGGCAGGGAGGGGCAGGGCACAACTTCGATGACTCAACTGAAAGACAAGGTTTGTAGAAGACAAGCCTCAGCCCTGTCCTGAGCACACAGAGTGGGGAGGGGCCCAGCAAAAGGAGGAGGTGTCTCAGAAATAAAGAAAGAACAATTACACACCCTGCGGGAACCCTCTGCAAGGCTCAATAGTGCCATCTAGTGTACACAGAGTGTGAAAACACCCCGATAGCGAGGTGCAGATCACACACACCTTTCGGGACTTGAATCAGAGGCCCAAGATTCGTGTGAAAATCCCTGACAAAATGAACAAACACCCAAAAAGAGATACCCAAAATGCAAAAAACCAAGAAAATACACCA
>NW_007894990.1:0-523 GCF_000696425.1 Galeopterus variegatus
CAGTGAAGCTCATTTTGTACTTCTGACCTCCAGAAATGTAAGAGAATATATTTGTGTTGTTTTAAGCCAATAAATTTGTGGTCATTTGTTACAAGCAAAAATAGAAAACTCATACAGTAAATATGGACCTACTGTTAAAACAAAGCACCAAGGTCTGGTGTTTCGTAACTGTGCTCTCTCAAACTCTTAAATAAAAGATAGTTCCAATGTTATTTAAGCTTATTTATTTATTTTATGAAGTCAGCATAATCCTAGTAACAAAACCAGATGGAGTATGAAAATTTTAAACTCTCACAAATGAATCTAGATATAAAAATTCTAAATAAATGTATTAGTTAACAAAATTTAGCATCTAATAAAATGAGCAATATGTGTAATTATGAGTGGTAAATATTTATGGTCTAAAATCAATCATTTAATATCATTCAACACAACAGCAAATTAAAAAAGAAAAACCACATGATCATATCAATACTTGCTGAAAAATGCATTGACAAAAATTCAGCAACGTTGCCTAATAAAA
>NW_007894991.1:0-523 GCF_000696425.1 Galeopterus variegatus
TTGCATTGGCTAGAACCATTAATACTGTGCCGATAAGTATCAGTTATGCAAAGATGTGTATCTTGTTCCTGTCTTTAAAAGTAGTGCTTCATATTTATTTGTTAAATATGGCATTTAGTGTGAAATTTTTTTTTTTTTTGTCCTTTTTGAGATTGGCCACACCACGCTCAGCCAGTGAGCACCCCAGCCATCCCTATATAGGATCCGAACCCGCGGCGGGAGCACTGCTGCGCTCCCAGCGCCGCACTCTCCCGAGTGTGCCACGGGCTCGGCCCTATTCTGAAATTTTTGAACATCAGTTTTATGAAGTTATAAAATTCCTACCTCTTTTCAGCTTTTAAAAATTTTTTAATCATTTTTTCCGTGTGTATTGAGAAGACTCTATTTTCCTTTAGTTCAGCAAAGTGATAGTGAATTGATAGATTTTCTGAAGTTGAACCATTCCTGTATTCCTGAAGAAACTGTCATTTGGTAAATATATGTTGTTTTTCAAAAACTTTCAAACTGCTTGGATAATATTTTT
>NW_007894992.1:0-523 GCF_000696425.1 Galeopterus variegatus
TTGCCTCTGGGAATGTTTATTTCCTTCCAAGAACAAGCTCCTGCCTAAGAGACATAAGCCTGGCTGTTAGCATTCTGGAGCTAAGTAGGGAGTGGGGCTAATATCTCACTCCTTGGTACACTGTTATTCAATTTATCCCCTTGTTTTCTGCTTTCTTCACACACCTGGCCATTCCCTGCCTTCTAAGGGAACTTATACCTCCAAATCCTGGGGCTTTCTGGGGTTCTGTCTGGCGGGTTTGCTTGCATCTCATCGATATCTTACATAGTTGCTTAGGTGTAACTTTCTTCCATTTGGCTAAATCATTTGCAATTTCTCTGCTTTCCAATGTTATATATTATAGTTTGGAAAAATAATATATTTGCTACTTCTATTAAAGACAGAGATTATTTTGGATTCTTTTTCTTTATGTTTGTGGGGGGGAATAGCTTTTTAGAGAAAAAAAGAGGTAGAGAGACCTTTATTCAACCCTCAAGTTACTTACATTCTGATTAATCCAGCTGTTATGGATTTTTTTTTTTTT
>NW_007894993.1:0-523 GCF_000696425.1 Galeopterus variegatus
ATACATGTTGTATAATGATTGGATTAGGGTAGTTAATGTAACCATCACCTCATGCATTTATTATTTCTTTGTGGTGAGAACATTCAAAAGCCTCTCCTCTAGCTCTTATGTAATTTATAAAACTTAATTATTAACCACAGTCGCCGTAGACCATGTGCCATAGAACACCAGAACTTATTTCTTCTATCTAATTGTAATTTTGTGCCTGTTGGCCAACTCTCCATTCTCCCTGCCCGCTCCCCCCCACCCCAGTCCCAGGTAACCACTGTTCTACTCTCTGCCTAATAATATCAGCTTTTCTTTTTTTAGATTCCACATACAAGTGAAATCATGCGGTATTTGTCTTTCTTTGCCTGGCTTACTTTACAACATAATGTCCTTCAGGTCCATCCATATTGTTGCAAATGATAGGATTTCATTATTTTTATGGCTGAATAATGTTCCATTGTGTATATATAACATTTTTTTTATCCATTTGTGATGGTTAATTCTACATGTCAACTTGATTTTATTAAGGAATGCT
>NW_007894994.1:0-523 GCF_000696425.1 Galeopterus variegatus
ACAGAGTTTGTGGATCTGAATCAGGGCTTCTCAGTGTTTTGTGGTGTCATAGACTCCTTTTTTGTGTGTGTGTGTGTGTGTGTGTGTGTGACCGGAACCCTTGGCTTGGTGTCGCCCGCACCGTGCTCAGCCAGTGAGCTCACCGGCCATCCCTATATAGGATCCGAACCTGTGGCCTCGGCGCTCCCAGAGCTGCACTCTCCCGAGTGAGCCACGGGGTCGGCCCAAGACTCCTTTGAAAGAAGCATAGATTTTATGTATCCTCTTCGCAGATAAATGCAAAGAAAACACGTACAAATTTATGTACTATTTCTGGGGAATTGTGGACTTTTTGAAGCAAGGATTTCATGTTCCTGATGCTAACCACTAGTCTTGATGATGAACCAGGTAGAAATTTTACTACCCAAATTTCCAGAACACAAAAGACACTTTAGGATAGAATGTACTAAAAAAATCGACATTAGAATCATACAGTATCACAACAGAGTAAAAATGGGAACAATTTCTCCATGTCTTTACTTGA
>NW_007894995.1:0-523 GCF_000696425.1 Galeopterus variegatus
CAGGGAATTCTGCAGGTGCCCTTCAAATCATACATTACATTTCACCTTTCATGGCTAGGAAGCTTTCCCCTGTCATCTCAGGCAGGTCTTTGGAGAAGCCAGTTGAGCCTTCGTAATTTTGAATCGGGTGATAGTATATGGAGAACTAGGATTGCAGACATCTAAACACTTATGTTAAAGTGCGGTCCTGCCTGAACCTCCTCAGGAACCCCCAACCTGGTGCAGCAAGAGGGCTGGGGGAGGGCGACTGTTACCATCCACCTTCAGAGGGCCTGGAGTGCCTGAAAAAGCCAGTGACCCCTTACACACACACACTCTCTCTCTCTCTCCCCCAGTTGGATTGTGGTGCTCATCTCTAGCCACAGAAGCCACACACACACACACACACATACATACTCTCTCTCTCTCTCTCCCAGTTGGATTGTGGTACTCATCTCTAGCCACAGAAGCCAGTGACCTCTTACACACACTCCCAATTGGATTGTGGTGCTCATCTCTAGCCACAGAAGCCACCATGCTTATC
>NW_007894996.1:0-523 GCF_000696425.1 Galeopterus variegatus
AAAAAAATCTCAGTTTTATTTCAAGTTGAATTTCTGTAATTACTGATAAGCATTTATGTGTTTACTGGCCATTGGATTTCCTCTTTGCTGACCTAAGACCATTTTGATTTTATTTTATTTTTTTTGCTGAATTGTAAGAACTTCTTGTAGGTTAGGGAAATCAGCAGTTTGCCATATGATTGCAAAGATCTGCCCCCCGCAGTTTTCCTTTTTAACATATCATAATAGGGTTGGTCATCCAGAAGATTTTATTTTTAATTTTAATGTGGTCAATCTTGGTAGTCTTTTCGTTTTTTAAACTTTATTATTGCTTTCATTTTCTACTTTTTTTTGTTATTTTATTATATTTCTTTTTGGTAGTCTTCTCATTATAACTCCTGGGGTTTGCATCATGGTGAGAAAGATGGTCTCCACTCCAAGATTATAAAATTGTACACCTATGCTTTATTTTCTTCTAGCCTATTATAGTTTCATTATCTTCACATCAAAATATGTGGTCCCTCTGGAAATTTTTTTTTTTTTT
>NW_007894997.1:0-523 GCF_000696425.1 Galeopterus variegatus
GAGGGAAGCATCTTAGAAGAGAAGGGAGAAGCCCCCATTTCCACCCTTCCCTGCAGCCTGACCACCTCCCGCCCAGCAGTGCTAGACTTCCTCCTCTGCCTTCCCTTCTCTCCCCCAGAGATAAATCCTGCAAGACTTAGCTCCCTCCCTGGGATGACTTCCTCTGGTAGGACTTCTCCCTTGACCATTTTCCTCGACACGTTCGAGCAGGAGGGATAGGGGACTTCAGTCCTAAATGCTGGCCCGCAGTTGGACAGAGAGCATGTTAGGACGGGGTGCCACACCTCCCTTACAGACACTGGTTCATTGTTGAAATGTGTGGCAGTCAGTCTTCAAGTCAGCCCCCAATGACTCTTGCCACCCTGGATTCATGCCCTTGGTAGTCCCCTCCCACTCTGAATGAGGGCTGGCCCTTTGTGACCAATAGAAAATGGTGGAGGTGACTATATCTAACTTCCAGGTCTAGGGCATAAAAATGAATAGAACTTCTTCCTGGCATTCTTGCTCTTAACGCTCACCCTTG
>NW_007894998.1:0-523 GCF_000696425.1 Galeopterus variegatus
CCCCAAACTGCCCACTGCACAAGTTTTCCCGAGGCCTGGACCTGCTTTCTTCCCTACCCTTTGTCTGAGCTGCTGCTTGGCAAGTGGGAGGCATCATGGCACAGCCTGTAGTTCGTTTGGGTACCAGTCTGATCTCAGCTCAAGTCCTGACTGTTCCACATGCCAGTCACAAGACTGTGGGCCGGGCATGTCATTAACTGCTGAGTATCAGCCTCAGCATGTTGGTTAACACCTACGTCAAGGGGTTGTTTTCAGGGCCATATGGAGGTGATGCAGACAAAGCCAAGTATGGTTTTGTTGCTCAAAATGTTAGTTTTCTTTTCTCTTCTGGATCCAGGGAAGGGAAACTTCTAGAATTGTGCCACTCAAAGGGTGATGTGCAAACTATTGCTAGTCCATGAGCTGTTTGTTACCAGTTAGAGATAAGATAAGCAGCTTGAGCCAGGCTGTAAATAAGGCGCTCTGCTTCTTTCACGTAGGAAGTCTACCAAAAAACCCCAGCTAATCTGAAAACGTGTGTAAT
>NW_007894999.1:0-523 GCF_000696425.1 Galeopterus variegatus
TTTTTAAAAGATGACTGGTAAGGGGATCTCAACCCTCGACTTGGTGTTGTCAGCACCACGCCCAGCCAGTGAGCCAACCAGTCATCCCTATATAGGGATCCGAACCCGTGGCCTTGGTGTTATCAGCACCACACTCTCCCGAGTGAGCCACGGGCCGGCCCACGGATCTCATTCTTATGTTGGACTGTGGGTCCCTCAGAGCCAACGTGGCTTTGGTCCTGAGATCTCTTTGACCAACATAGTTAATGATTTTTCAGGCTCTGTCTGACCCAGTCAGACACCTGAGGCCTCCCTCACCTAAGCTCCCAGGAAAAAGGAGAAAAAACCCAAACCCACATACCTGTGAATTCCGAGAGCCGGAGGTCACACGCCTGCCCTACTAACCACTCGTTGCAACTGTGTCAGTTATCTTTAAAACTGCGGCCCTTTTTGCCAGTGACCTTTTTGTCAGCCACTGCAAACGCAAAGGTCATGTGCCCTGCCACAGCACAAACTGACCGACCCTTGGTACCCCAGGGTCATA
>NW_007895000.1:0-523 GCF_000696425.1 Galeopterus variegatus
TTCTCTCATTGACTTATAGATACTGTCTTTTCCCTGTGTCTTTACATATCATATTCCTTCTCTGTGTGTAAATCTTCCCCTATACAACATCAGTCATAGTGGATTAGGCCCACCCTAAGGACCTCATTTTAACTTGAAGTTAATTGACCTCATTTAACTTTACCTCTATAAAGACTCTTTCTCCAAGTAAGGTCACATTTTGAAGTATTGGGGGTTAGGACCCCAACATGTAATTTTGGAGGAACACAATTCAACCCATAATATACAGTAATACATTTAGCACCATTACTACACTAACAGAGTCCTTGACAGTATCTACCCAGTTGCTATTCAAATTTCCCTGTTATCCTCTAAAATATCTTTGTAGACTTGGTTTGTTCAAATCTGAACCAAACAATGTCTACTCATTACATTTATTAGTGATGTATTCTTTGTTTTGCAATGAATCCTATCCCACCTTCTTTTTTTTTGTAAAGGCCATTGAGTTATCAAGAAACTGATTCATTTGTCCTGTAGAATGTTC
>NW_007895001.1:0-523 GCF_000696425.1 Galeopterus variegatus
TGGCCAAGTCCAGATTCTGCTCCCACCATGAGGGATAGAGTCTCACAAATGTGCAGCTAGGGGCCTTTGTAGTCCCAAGGGTACCGTTTCTGGAGCTAAAAATAGGTCTCTATATCTGCCTAACTGGTAATAACTAACTGAAGCTTTGGGTAAGATCCTGTCCCGGCAAGAATCCTGCATATGAATTTCCTGTTTCTAAAATCCTAGTCCTCTATGTGACCACACCAGATGCCAATCTCACACAATTAGGAGGTGAAAACAATCTGGCCAGGATCCTGAATCGTGCATGTGACTGCACAAGCTTCTTACCCAACACGTGCGCAAAGACATTCTAGGAAAATGCCCATTCTTTGCTGCCAGCTCATGCGCCCCCTAACCTAATCAGGTCTTTTGCCCTAGCAGCTGGGCTGTACAATGGGGACTCACCGAGGATACTTTTGCCCTTTGGATTTAACAACGTCCCAGACACTAATCACAAGGCAGGGAAGAGGTGAACAGATAAAAGACTTACAAGAGTTAACCA
>NW_007895002.1:0-523 GCF_000696425.1 Galeopterus variegatus
TAAGAAATCTTATTCTGGACAATTCTGGCCAATGAGACCACAGAGGAATTCTGCAGGAGAATTTCTGGAAAGTTCCCCTTGCTGTTCAAAAGGATTATAAATAAAGACATTTCTTCTTAGGCTATTGGATATATTTTTTGTGAGAGTACGATGCTTAGAGCTGGTGTAGCCATCTTGATCTTGTAACTACGAGGGAATATGTGTGGAGCCAAAAGCCAACACAGTGGGGATGGTGTAGAAGAAAGATGGTGTGCCAGTCAGGTCCTCCAGAGAAACAGAACCCCTAGGATACATGTAGGTATGTAAGAGCAGATTTATTATGGGAATTGGCTCTTGTGATTATAGAGGCCAAGAAATCCCACAATCTGCCGTCTGCCAGCTGGAGAACCAGGCAAGCTAGTGGTGCAGCTCCAAGTCAACACCAAAGGCCTGAGAACCAGGAGAGACCACGTATGTAATTCACAGAGTCCAAAGTCTTGAAGACCAGGAGCTCCAGTGTCTGAGGTCAGGGGAAGATGGATGT
>NW_007895003.1:0-523 GCF_000696425.1 Galeopterus variegatus
TCTGAGCTAGAGTTTGCCTGGAAATTCAGTCTGATGCTGAAAGCCACACCGTTCACACTGTGGTCACGATCTAAGACGGCTGACAAAGAACCTGGGGTCAGATGAAACAACTTCCCTCCCAACTCTTTGTCTTGGAAAAGGCTCTAGAAATCAGTTCTCTTTCAGGAAAAAAAAAATAGTAGGACTTGGCAGACTTTTGTGTGATGACATGGCAATGCATTGTTAGATTCTCCAGAACAGGTGAAGGATTCTTTGGCTTTGCAAAAAAAGGTGTACTACTGTGTCCCATGTTCAAATGAGAGTTTGCCGAAAGTAATTGCATATTTTAATTTTATTTTATGTTTTTTAACTTATCAATAAACAATGTAGTTGATTTTGGTGCCCTTTACCAATTCCTCCTTTCCCTCTCTTTTTCCTACACTACCATCAACATCATTCTGTTCACTTAAGTTCCAGTAATTATTGTGACCCCCCATTTATTTGTTTGTATATTTATTTATTTATTTTCATTAGTTCCCACAAA
>NW_007895004.1:0-523 GCF_000696425.1 Galeopterus variegatus
TGGACTCCCACTCCCACAACCAGGCACACCACACAAGTACCTCAGTGCCTGCCCAGGGACCAGAGGCATGGATCTGAGGACTGGACACACCTCCCAGAACCAGGCACCACATACTAGTGTCTCGGGGCTCCCCTAGGCACCCAAGACTTGGAGCTAGGGACTGGACCCCCCTCCCACAAACAGGCCCAATGCACCAGTGCCTCAGGTCCCATGTGGGGACCCAAGGCATGGAGAAGGGGAACGGACCCCCTCCCACAACCAGGCACACCACGCCAGCACCTCTGGGCCTGCCTGGGGAACTGAGGCTTGTGGCTGGGGACCAGACGCCCCTCCCTAACCAGGCACACCATGCCAGCACCTCAGGGCATCCCCAGGGACCTGAGGCTTGGAGCTATGGACTGGAACCCCCTCCCACAACCAGGCACACTTCACCAGTGCCTCGGGTATTAATACTAGTATTATTTCCGTATATGGACTGAATCTATTCTCACCCAAATTACTTGTACATCAATGGCTGCATTTT
>NW_007895005.1:0-523 GCF_000696425.1 Galeopterus variegatus
TAAAAATAAAGAAATTCTTAAAAATAATAATTAGATACCAAACTATGCAGAATTTATTAAAGCAGGAATCAGAGGAAACTGTCAGTCCTAAATATTCTTATTAATAAAAATGAATGTAAATGGATGTAAGTGAATTGGTTCCCAGATTAAAAAAAAAAAAAAGATGGGGGTAAAAGGACAAAATAAAGCAATAGTAAGCAGGGTGAGGAATTTATAGAGGTAAAAACAGGAATAAGCAACATGGAACAAATAAAACAATTACTCTTTTATGTGAAAAAATAACTGAATAAACATAGTATTAGCTAACTTAAGCTAATTACTCTTTTATATGAAAAAAGAACTGAATAAACATAGTATTAGCTAACTTAAGCAGGGAGAGACCAGACCCTTGTGACACTGGCAACAGGGCTCAGTCTAAGGCCCAGAGGGAAGTGCACACAGCTCAGCAGCAGCAGAAGTGACTCAAGACCCACATGGCACCAGGGTCCAGTCTAATGCCCTGGGGGTGAAGGGAAGCACACAC
>NW_007895006.1:0-523 GCF_000696425.1 Galeopterus variegatus
AAAAAAAAAAAGAATGAAGGACCTTTGCACCAATTGATGATGTGCTAAGAACTGAGGGTAATAGTACCTTATTCCACAGAGTTGAGATACAAAGCAGTAAAAAATGATAAGAAAAAAATTAATCAGGTGTTCTTAGGATTCAAGAATGCCTAGTGGGTCATGGATAATTTCAGTGATTTCTATTTTCTCACAAAAATTAAATGCAAAAATATAAAGCAAATACGGTGTTGCTCAGGAATGGAATGGGCTGCCTCTTGCACAAGTGGATTCTAGAATTTTGAAGGGCCGAATGTGAAAGATGAGAAGACCATCTCTGGCTTAAATTGAATGCTGAACCCAGTATGTTTCTTAGCCTTGCTGGGGACAATGAACAACTATGATGTCATAATGAGCCCCCCAAATGATCTTATGTACCCCTGCACACATGGAGGGATTGATTCCCTGAAGCAAAGTGTAGACCTCTTCTAGGGCAACGGACCTGATAGATGTAGGCAATTTGAATGCTTTGAAAAATGCTCTAATC
>NW_007895007.1:0-523 GCF_000696425.1 Galeopterus variegatus
TATTGTACTTAGCATTGTTTACAGTTTTAAGTGGACAAACAACATTCTACAACAAAAAAAAACTTAAGCCAATGTAATTTCCTATAATAAATATTTATGATATAATGGCATAAGTCAGGTGCCATTGAAACTATGAAAGCAAACTTTTCTTTTTTTTTTTTTTGTCTTTTTCCGTGTCTGGCAACGGGACCGCAACCCTCGGCGTTGCCCCCGCGCCTCGCTCAGCCAGTGAGCGGGAACCGGTCTGTATGTGGGATCCGAACCCTCGGGCGGGAGCGCCGCCACGCTTCCCAAGCGGCGCACTATCCAGTGCGCCACCGGGCCGGCCCGAAAGCAAACTTTTCAATATTACAGAAATCTCTTTGTTCTCCTTTAAAAATAGATACTCTGTTCATTTTTATTATGACAAGATACAGAATAAGTATTGACCTTACTTGAATTTAACAATTTGTAAATATTCACTAAATGTCACCCTGCTTTTATTATAAGATTTAATAATACATCTTATAATAAAAGCATAATG
>NW_007895008.1:0-523 GCF_000696425.1 Galeopterus variegatus
GACAGAGAAGTTAACTGAATTTTGCCTCTAGAATTCATGTTTCTATTGAATTTTTTTTTTTAACTGCAATGTGTAGTCAGAGCACTGAAAAAAGACAGAGCCTGGGACTTCATCCAGCAAAGAAAACAGGTTGCTTTTGTGCTAGTTGCTAGTAAATGCTTATATTTTGTGGCAGAATTTATTCTGAGACCTGTTTTATTTATAATATTTCACAAGTACAAGCATTTATTAGAAAGTTGATACAAATGTACTTCCATATAACAACATTCGTGATATTGAGATTAGTATTCAATAAGCTTTTGAATTATTAAAACAAATCATTCAACATTACAAGAAAGCTCCTCTTTGCCTTAAAAAGAAATCCAATTTTCTGATAGTACGTATCGGAATAAGTACAGATACAATTTAAATTTTATGATAACTACCAGTTATTATTTACCTGACGATATAATGGCTAGCTGGTGCTTTGTGTTTTCAAAACACCTGTGCCAATGGCCTTTCTATTCCTTTAAATATTCTTCAA
>NW_007895009.1:0-523 GCF_000696425.1 Galeopterus variegatus
TTTAAAAAAGGAGACAATGCTACTTCTAAGTGCATAATTAATACAGTCCATGATGGTATTATTTTCCTCTCACTCTTGCTTCTGGGGCTGTGTGTGGCATTCTGAAAAGCCAGACATCAGCCTTAAGGCTGGCTCATAGTTGATTATTGTCCTTTTGAGTGCCTGAGATCTCATCTCCAAAGTGCTCTTCAGATAAGTGAGTCGTGGGAATAATAAAACAGCTTTGGAACACAATTCTAAAATCTTTGAAATATTTTTCACTCTACCAGATCGAACCCTGGACCTTGGTGTTATCAGCACAGCACTCTAACCAATGAGCTAACTGGCCAGCCCTTAGGTCCCACTTACATTTTGAATATTACCTCTGTGTAATTTAACAAATGTATAGTGTCATGTAAATAACAGCAAGTGAACTCTGGACAGGGAGTGGGTTGCTAGAGGTGGTCACATCAAATACAAAGGACACAAATTGACTTATGGTGGCACTCAGAATTTTGTAAATCCAACTTCCTAAATATAAAAA
>NW_007895010.1:0-523 GCF_000696425.1 Galeopterus variegatus
TTTTTTTTTTTTTTTTTTTTTTTGGTGGCTATTGTAAATGACCTTGCTTTCTTGATTTCTTTTTCTGCTAGTGCATTGTTCGAATATAAAAATGCTACTGATTTTTGTATGTTGATTTTGTATCCTGCAACTTTACTGAACTTGTTTACCAGTTCCAAGAGTATTTTGATGGATCCTTTAGGTTTTTAAATATATACTATCATGCCATCTGCAAACAGGGACAATTTGACTTCCTCTTTTCCAATTTGGATGTCCTTTATTTCTTTCTCTTGCCTGATTTCTTTGGCTAGAACTTACAGTACTATGTTCAATAGGAGTGGTGAGAGTGGTAAGTGTTGTTGCTGTTCTTACAGGAAAAGCTTTAACTTTTCCCCATTAGTTACGATGTTGACTGTGGGTTTATCATAGATGGCCTTTATTGTGCTGAGATACTTTCCTTCCATACCACATGTTCTCACCCAGATGTGGGAGCTAAAAAGCAAAATAAGTTGAACTTTTAGAAGTAGAGAGTAGAATTGTGGTT
>NW_007895011.1:0-523 GCF_000696425.1 Galeopterus variegatus
AGAAAGACAGACAGACAGACAAACAGACAGACTCAATGTCATACAGACACACAGACAGAAATAAACACAAATAGACAAACACACAGACACACAGACAGACACACAGAGAGACAAAAAGACACACAGACAGAAAGACACAAAGACAGAAAACACATTGTCATAGAGACACACGGTCAGACAGACACCCAGACAGAAAGACACAATCAAAAAGATACAAAGACAGAAAGACACCCAAACACAAAACACATTGTCATATAGACACACGGTCAGACAGACACACAGACAGACAGACGCTCACACAGACGCATGGAGAAAAAGACACACATACAGACGCACTGACAAACAGACACAGAGACAGACAGCCACACACACACAGAGACAGAAAGACACACAGACTCAATGTCATGCAGACATACAGACAGAAAGTAACACAGTCAGAGAGACACCTCTCAGATAGAAAGTCACACGCACAGACACACAGACAGAAAGACACAAACAGAAAGACACAAAGACAGAAAGACAC
>NW_007895012.1:0-523 GCF_000696425.1 Galeopterus variegatus
ATAGTCAAATTCAGAATACTCTAATATTGTAATAGAGATGTGTAAATCACTTATATCTCTAATATAGTAGATAAGAGGCAAAAGTATTAAAAATTTCAATATTGACAAAAAAATTGTAAGAAATACGCTCTATAAAAATGATGTAAATTTCAAAATCAAAAGCATGAAAAGTGGGCCAAGAGCAAAATATACAGATTTTGTATGCAATCAAAGTTAAGTTGTTATCTGCTGTTATCAAATTCAGATGGTATAACTGTCAGATATTTGATGTAAGCCTCCTGGTAAGCACAAGGAAAAATCCCATAGGAGAGAGCCAAAATATTAATGGTAAGGGTCTTTTCTTCCAAGATGGTACCTTAAGCTTTCCATCCTAGTAGCAAAGGCAGAAGACATAAATGGAGCCAAACACTGTATGAAGAGTTCCTTTTATAAAAGCCTTAACACCGTTCATAAGGAAGGAGCCCCCATGCTCTAATCATCTCCTAAAGGCCCCACTTCTTAATGAAATGCAATGAAGACTGAG
>NW_007895013.1:0-523 GCF_000696425.1 Galeopterus variegatus
TGGGATGATATATTCAAAATACTAAAGGACAAAAATTGCCAGCCAAGAATACTTTACCCAATAAGTCTGTCCTTCTGAAATGAAGGACAAATAGTATATTTCTCAGACAAACAAAAACTGTGGGAGTTCACTGCCACACGACCAGCCTTACAAGAAATTCTCAAGAAAGTACTGGGTTTGATACCTGGAAAACAGCCATCACTGCCATGAATACTCGAGAAAGAACAAAACCTACCAGTAAAACAAAAATGCTAATAATAAAGAAAAAAAATAGTTTATCTACCACCCACAAAAATGAACAAATACTGAAAACAAACAGAATATCAGAAAGAAAGGAACAAAAGATACTTAAGACATCTAAACAAAAATCAATAAAGTGCTAGGAGTAAATAATAACTCTAAAAAGAAAGGGATTAAATTCACTACTCAAAAGACACATACTGAATGTATTAAAAAGATGGGCCCAACAATATGCTGCCTTCAAAAGACTCATCTCAACTGTAAAGACACACATAGACTAAGA
>NW_007895014.1:0-523 GCF_000696425.1 Galeopterus variegatus
TATTTATACAACTTAATATTCACTTAATGGATATATACTCAGTGACAAAAGAGTTGAGATTCACATAGATTTGTAACTATGTAGTTTATAGCCCTTCATTTTAAGAAAAATGAAGTACATTTCTAAGTACTCTGAATATGTAAGGACACTGAAGACAGTACCAGTAATACCAACAATGTAGAAACTGAAATAATCTTAATAAGAAGGGTATGGTAATGGAATATACTCAGCCAATATCAAAGAAGAAAATCCTGTGAGTTGTGACAACATTGATGAACCTGGAGGGTCTTATGCTAAATGCAGTAAGCCAGGCACAGAAAGACAAGTACTGTGTAATCTCACTGATAGGTGAGATCTTAAAAAGTTGACCTCTTGGAAACAGAGAGTAGAATGGTGGTTACCATTGAAGAGAAGTTGTCAAAGGGTACAGACTTTCAGTGAGAAGACGAATACATTCTGTGGATCTAATGTACAGCATGTGACAATAATTAATAACATATTGGCTAAGTGAAATTTCAAAAGA
>NW_007895015.1:0-523 GCF_000696425.1 Galeopterus variegatus
ATCATGCAAGCCAAGCATGAGAACCCACTACAAGGCTGATGACTGGGATGTGTGGAGACAGGACAGGCACAGCCACCATCACTGCCTTTACCTCACCCTTCAACAGGTTAGAGCAAATGATTAGCCCTAAGAACAAAGGAGACACATCACATCCCAAGCCTTGAATCTTTTTGACCTAATTATGACAGAGGTGTGTGTGTAGTGTCCTACCATTTCTGCCTGTGATGGTTAATTTTTATTTATTTATTTATTTAATTTTATTTATTTATTTTTTTGTCCTTTTTTGAGACCGGCCGCACCGCGCTCAGCCAGTGAGTGCTGTGAGCACACCGGTCATCCCTATATAGGATCCGAACCCGCGCCGGGAGCGCTGCTGCATTCCCAGCGCCACACTCTCCCGAGTGCGCCACGGGCTCGGCCCTGTGATGGTTAATTTTAATGTGTCAGTTTGACTGGGCTAAGGGATGCCCAGATAGCTAGTAAAACATTATTTCCAAGTGTGTCTGTCAGGATATTTCTGGAA
>NW_007895016.1:0-523 GCF_000696425.1 Galeopterus variegatus
AGTTACAGTTATGACTTAAATATGTTCAAAACTGTAAATTTAAAGGAATACTAAAAAAAAAAATCTCTTTTGCCTCCTTTGAAGGATACTTTGGGGAAAATAGTTATTTAGAAAATTGGTAAGAAAAATAATCAAGCATTTGTCTTATCTTTACTATATGGACTGTTCCTCAGGTTATCTAAATATTTGATAAGAGGCAGTTTTCCATGAAACACATTATAGGTAACAAATTAAGACCATTTTCAAAATGTTAATGAAATAACAGATCTAGTCAATGATCATCAGTGATGGCTGACTTCATAAAAAGAAAGAGAATTAGACCCGCAGCTTCTTTTTTTTTTTTTTTTATTATTCCTTTTTGTCTTTTTTTACTGACCGGTAACGGGATCGCAACCCTCGGTGTTGCAATCGCACCGGCGCTCAGCCAGTGAGCGGGAACCGGTCTCCACATGGGATCCGAAACCTCGGCGGGAGCACCGCCACGCTCCCAAGCGGCGCACTCTCCAGTGCGCCACCAGGCCGG
>NW_007895017.1:0-523 GCF_000696425.1 Galeopterus variegatus
GCATATATAATGATCCAATCAGAATAATTAGCATATCTATCACCTAAACATTTATCATTTCCTTGTGGTTATAACACTCAAGATCTTTTCTGGCTATCCTGAAATATGCAACATTATTAGCTATTATCACTCTAGGGTACCAGAACTTATTCTTCCTACCTAACTGTAACTTTGTACCCATTTACCAACTCTTCTCCCTCCCCTTCCTTGACTCTGGTGACCTTTATTCAACTCTCTATTTTTTTTCTTAATTGACCCATGAGAATTGTATGTATTCATGGAGTACAGTGTGATATTTGGGTACATTTATATACAGTGCAATGATCATATCAGGGTATTTAGCATATGCTTTACCTGAAACATTTGTCACCTCTTTGTGTTGGAAACATTCAAAATCCTCTCAGTCAGTAATCTGTTAATTGACAGTAGTCACCCTATATTGCTATAGAACATTAGATCTCTCTTTCTCTCTCTCTCTCTCTCTCTCTCTTTTTTTTTTTTTTTTTTGGTGGCTGACTGGTAT
>NW_007895018.1:0-523 GCF_000696425.1 Galeopterus variegatus
CAATACTCTGGTATCATAGCGCACAGCTCTCAGGATTGCGCTGTTTCCTGGCACGGCCGCTCCAGACCCGTCGCCACCTTAAATCCAAAAATTTTCTTTATGTTAGTTACTTCCCTATAATTTCTAATATCAGGTCTCTGATATGATTGTTCTCATTGATTGATTGATTCTTGATTGACTTTTCAACTGTCAGCTAAAGTTTATTAAAACATGGCCTAAGTGCCAAGCATCCTACCAGCACCTGGGGACACAAAGATGAAGATGACAAAATAGCCCTTCTTAGATTTGAGGACCACTTCTTTGTCCCCATATCTGTACTCCGCCCCTTCACTCCTCCAAGTTTCTCTGCTTCAGATTAACCATCTCCAGGCTTCGGCTGTCTTTCATGTAAGAAGGTAATAAGTTTCTACATCATTTGGATCCATTTCTCCTGGATGCCCTTCAGTATATCTAAATTTCTCCTAAAATAGTCCCCCTGATATTGAGATACAGCACGTGTGGTCTGATTAGTGGGGATAACACT
>NW_007895019.1:0-523 GCF_000696425.1 Galeopterus variegatus
TTCTATAGATATGTGGTTTATAGTCCCATAGCTAATAAACATATCTTGCTTCCCTAGAAATCTAACTGGTTATTTTACTCCAAATATCTTTATTTGAAAGTCACAGAGTCAGATATTTTTTCCTCAATTAATTGAAATGTTATAACTGCACTGCTATTGCCTAAAAACTCCTGTGGATTTTTGTTAGTACTTCTTAAATTTGACTTCTTCCGAGACTCTAAAATGTTTACCTTACTTAACTAGCTTGTTTTGTGGTTTTAGCATATATTGATGTGTTATTCCTAGCTTACCATGATTTTTCTCTGACTAGCAAAAACCAACAGGCGAACAACAGCAAAAAAAAGTGCATAGAATTTTAAAAGTATCTGAGTTTTAAGAAACATAAAATCATCAATTTTCTCTAGGATTGTATATTTAAATGCTTTAGAAAAATTTTATTCCATTATGTACATGTAGTTTATTTTACTGAGGAAATGTTTTGGGTGTATGTAGCAAAACGTTCTTTTTTTTTTTTTTTTTTTTA
>NW_007895020.1:0-523 GCF_000696425.1 Galeopterus variegatus
TTTCTAGTGTATTTAAGTATGCTGTTTGTATTAAAAGAGCACATACTTGAAGTGTACAGCTCTGAATTTTCACAACTAAACACCTTTATAAACAACACTCAGCTTAACATCACCCCAAATACTCCCCTTGTGCACCTTTCCAAATCCTATACACAACACACATCCTGTGGTGCCTCCATTTTAACAAGAGGCAATGTGGAGGTGAATGGGCAGGAAAAGATTTGGGACAATGATTCCTGAACTTCCTTAGATCTGCGGATCTTGTCCTCATAAGATTGCACATGTAGAATATTGTTTCCAGGGCTTGTGGTTTCTATGTTAACTCAAGAGGCTCCTGTAGTAGTACAGTTGAGAAATGATGCTTCAACTAAGGCAGTGGGCATGCAAAAAGGTGATAGATTTGAGAAATATTTATAAACAAAGTGAGACTTGCTTTCTAGTTGGATGAGAAGGGTAAGGAAGAGTAAAGAGTCAAAGTGGGTTTGGGTGGTTGGTGCTCTTATTCAGGAGGAAGACAAAAAAA
>NW_007895021.1:0-523 GCF_000696425.1 Galeopterus variegatus
AAAAAAAAAAAAAAAAAAAAAAATATATATATATATATATATATATATATATATATATAAATTAAATGCAAATATTGCCATTTTTGATGTCAAAACACCAAAGTATGGACAGCTATATGATTCAATCTAATTTAAATGGAATTTCATTTTGGAATTTGACAAGATTATTGTGAAGGTCCTATGGAGTGATAGATATCTGACAATGGTAATTATAAAAAAGATTGAGGGCTGACTGGACTTACCAGATACTAAAGCATATTATGAAGCTACAATAATCAAAACAGTAGGGTTCTAGCAAAGGAATGGACATGATGAGGGAACAGAATAGAGTGGCCACCTGTGGACACCAGCTGTATGGAAATTTAATTATTGATAGAGGTAGTGTTTCAATTAACTGAGAAAACAAGAGCTTATCTAACTAATGGTACTGACATAGCTGGTAAAATAAAATTGGACCTCTTTCACACACCACATTAAAAGATTGGTTCCAGAAAGATCGAAGATGTAAATATATATATATATA
>NW_007895022.1:0-523 GCF_000696425.1 Galeopterus variegatus
TTCCCTGGATTTTTGAGTCTTCACTTCTGAAGACTCCCATGTCACATAAAACTTCGATTAAATTAATGTGTTATGTTTTTCCCTTGTTAACCTGTCTTTTGTTATAAGAGCAAGCATTGGCCGTGACCTTTATGATGGGCGAGGAAAGGTACCGTACCTTTTCTACCCCTACAGAAACACCAGTGCTACTAGTTTCTTAAGTACATTTCAGATATCCTGTGCAAAACAAATAACTTTTTTCTATTTTTACACAAATGGTAACATATATAGCAAAACATATATCTAGTGCATACATACATACAAACACATATGCACACAAACACACACACCCCTTGATTTTTTTACTTAGAATATCTTGGAGACAGTTCTGAGATCCTTGATAAGCTATTTGTGAATACATTGTACCGCATTACATAGAGGCACTACAGTTTATAATGAGCCACCCACCAATCTTTTGATACGGACCATGTTGCCATATAGATGTGTCATTTGTGTGAACACAGCTGTAGCATAAATTCCTAGA
>NW_007895023.1:0-523 GCF_000696425.1 Galeopterus variegatus
AGTGAGAGCACCGGCCATCCCTATATAGGATCCGAACCCACAGCCTTGGCGCTCCCAGTGCTGCGCTCTCCTGAGTGAGCCACGGGGTCGGCCCAAAATGGAGATTTTTAAGTTATCAGCCCTCCTAAACATGCTGTAGTGGGGTCCCTCTCTGTGGGATTACTGTAATAGTGCTAAGTTCTTTGCAAAAGATCACCCAGTTACAATGGAAAAGTTCTGAACTACTGGTAAAAAGATAAATTATACATTTACACCAATTTGTGCACTCAGACAAAGGGTGCATATATGGTGATAGGAATATGAACACGAATAGGTTGTGGTTGCTGATCTATAAAGCTCGAGGATTAGTGGGGTAAACTGGAGTGTAAATTAATAATTATTATACAAAGTATTAGTCTATGTGGGAACTTTGCAAATATATAAGGAGTGCACACTAGATGTTAAGGCCCCAACCTTAAAGATGAACAGGCAGGCCTTTCTCATCCAGGCTAGAGTCTTGACTGGGGAATCTAAGACCCAAAGA
>NW_007895024.1:0-523 GCF_000696425.1 Galeopterus variegatus
CCGGGCCGGCCCGTTTTTGTTTTTTTTTTGATTAGTTGGTTTTTTTGTGTGTGGTATAACCTTGGTGTTAGAACATCATGCTCTAACCAACTGGGCTAACTGGCCAGCACCACATATAGGTTTTTACCAGTGCTACAGACCTCGTTTATGATTCTGTTAATCTGAAGTTCAATATGGGTTTCACCCATGTAAGATAAAGGAGAAATCTGGGTTGTGCTTCTTTTAGGAGGCTCAAGGATATAATCTATTTCCTTTTCCAGCTTCTAGATGTCACCTGCATTCCATGACTCATTGCCCTCTCCCTCCGTCCTTAAAGCCATCAAGGGTCGATGGTCTTTCTCACATCGCATCACTCTGAACTTGCTTCCAGTATCACATCTCCTTCTCCTATTCTGACCCCTTCCCTCTTCCACTTTTAAGGAAAGTTATGATTACATTCAGCCCACCTGGATTATTCTAATGTCTTTATTTTAAGGTGAGCTGGTTAGCAACCTTAATGACATCTGCACCGTCAACTCCCCTT
>NW_007895025.1:0-523 GCF_000696425.1 Galeopterus variegatus
GAAGTTTGCTCCCACAGTTGTAAAGATATAGACAGGTAGATCTATCACTTTAATTTAAAAATGAAAATCCCTTTAGAAAACTGGCAGATGGGCCGGCCCGGTGGTGCACTGGAGAGTGCGCCGTTTGGGAGTGCGGCGGCGCTCCCGCCGAGGGTTCGGATCCCATGTGGAGACCGGTTCCCGCTCACTGGCTGAGCGCGGTGCGGGTGCAACACCGAGGGTTGCGATCCCATTGCCGGTCCCCAATACAGGCGCGACACCGAGGGTTGCGATCCCATTACCGGTCAGTAAAAAAAGACAAAAAAGGGAAAAAAAAAAAAAAAGAAAACTGGCAGATGTTCGGTCTTAACCAAATGCATTTGAAAGGATTCTGATTTCTCCTTTTGTCAACTGGATCTGGAAGACTTGCAGCTGGAGGCCCATTCATAGAAGGATTTGTGGTGGGGCCACCAATGTGCCATCACTCTTGACTTTGAAAGAAGGTATGGAAAGTTGGGAGGAGGCCTAAAAATAATAGTATCTA
>NW_007895026.1:0-523 GCF_000696425.1 Galeopterus variegatus
TTGTAGCTTTTTGTTAATATTATTATTATTATCATTACCTTACTTCATTGTACGACAAGATGCTCCATGTTCATCTTCCATATTTCCTTCCCAAGTTTTAGAATGAGCCATTTCTTCAAGGAGTCCTGGTTTCTTTCAATGGAAGAAAAGCATTAGTACCCAAGACCTGGGTACTAAGATGTCATTGTTTCCAGTCCTCTCAGCTGACAGAGCAAGAAAATAAATGTGTGAGTTCTAACTTGTGTATATACACCATACACATAGACACAAACACTCACACACACACATAACTATTTGGAACTATATTAAGCTAAACATGAGTTCATAGAGAAGTTGAGAACTCTAATCCATTATCATGGGTCTTGCTAGCCTTCTCATCTCTTCTAAATGCAGCTTTTAGTTCAATTTTATTCAAAGTAATTATTACATTATTTAAGTCTATAATCCTTCCTTTCTTCTTTACTTCTCTCCTTTCTTTCTTCCTTCCTTGCTTTGTATTTCCTCCCTCTAGTGTTTCATAACC
>NW_007895027.1:0-523 GCF_000696425.1 Galeopterus variegatus
TAAAATTACATTTTCTCAGAAATAATAGGATAGTAGCTAATGGTAGTCTGAACATTGATTAGATAGCATCGGGAAACCATTGTGCATTTGAAGAGTTGATATATAGTTTATAAAATGGATTTGTTCACATTTTACTTGACTTTGTAGATTTATTGTACATTGTAATTTCTGTACAAAATCAATCTTTAGCTTTCACTGCTTTCACATTAAGAAATTATTATTATGCCTTGGTTTTGTATTAAAATAATATTTTCTTGTTATTTTTATTTTAGGTGGGCCTTTCTTGAAGGACCATGTCAGCATTCAAAGTGTTGCCACTTCCTCCATTGTCACACTTTATTTTACTGACCTTGGTCAACAAGTCAGTTGGACCACAGTAAGTATCAATTTGAAATGCAATATACATGACCCCCATTTTGGTTGAAATAATTTGTTGATAGACTATTTTTATCAACTAAGTTCATAGTGAAACAAAAATTGTACTGAATAATATCAAAATTTCCTATTCTTACTATGATCAGTC
>NW_007895028.1:0-523 GCF_000696425.1 Galeopterus variegatus
ATCTGTTTTGTTTATTGAAGTCTCAGTTCTGCATGACTGTGTAAAGTGTTCAATATAGTGATTTTCCTTATTATCAACACTTACTACTTTTAAGAACCAAAGTTTTTCCCTGTGTAAATATCTAATGATTCCCCTGCCTTCTTTACAGTGTATTCAAATGATAATTAAATCTTACTTTATAGTTCTAGGTCATCTAGTTGCATTGATTATTTCATTGGGTTAGTAAGATATAAAGACCTGATTTCCCTTGTATTAAATAAATCCATATTGTTAAAGTATTTTAGTCTATTTTTGTAAGATTCTATCTAGTCCTCTCTAGTCATCTATGATTTTTCATTTCTGCCAATGTACCCTTTATGATGTTAATATGCTGTCTTATTTTAAACATAAGCTCCTGGGTGAAAATGTTAAGATAACTATAGAATCCACTCTTTATATAAAAGCAGTATTGTGTAGTGGTTTAAAGTGTGCACTCTGTATTTTAATCCCAGCTCTACTTCCTACTAGCTGTTGGTCTTGGGCA
>NW_007895029.1:0-523 GCF_000696425.1 Galeopterus variegatus
AGTCAGTATGTTTTCTAATATAGCCAAACTGGAAAACCTTTCTAACTTCTGAATATACTGTAATCTTCATGTCCGATCAAAAATGATAAGAGCATACTTTCATGAAGGGGACTTCAATATTGCATTTCAGGATTGAGATCGTCACCCACAAGCTATAAAAGTCCCCTAGATAATACTAGACAAATGGCATGCATGAACCTGACACCTCTCCACAATGTCACATCTAGAAAGATAAGATAAAGATATCCTGCCACCTTTCAGCAATACACCCTAAGACCTTCTCATGTCGTTGTACTCCAAATGACACACACCGGTGTACTGTAAGTAATACCAAGAACAAGAGAGTCCCAGACACCAAAGACAGTTGTATTCTGTTGGAAGTACATAGCATGCCTCTAAGGCCCCTGGAAAGCAGAGTTTGGCATTTCAGAGGCAGGATTTAGCAAGGACATGAGTCTCCCATCAGGGAGGCTGCTTTCCCCAAGTTGCAATACTTCTAATTCCTCTGATTGAATATTTCAAA
>NW_007895030.1:0-523 GCF_000696425.1 Galeopterus variegatus
ATAGCTGTGAGGAATAAATGAGATAAAACATATACGAAATGCCTAGTTTGGTGATTGACAGCTAAGCAATAATGGCAGCCGCTGCTGTCATTAAGAAAACCTAACTAATGTCCACAACATTTATTATTTGGAAAATGTACTGTGGGAAGAAGATTCCTGATTGTTGGTCATGGATATGATGCAATCCAAGATGTCCACTCAGCAGATTTGCACAGCAACTTGGCTCAGGCACGTTCTGGGGGATGGTTGGCAAGGAGGACCTCAGAGAGGCAGTGGCTCTTATCATCCTGGACCAGAGGGGCAAGAGCCCCAGCCTCCTGGCACTCTCCCAACAGACCAGAATGTCAAAGCACTTCAAACACCACCCAAGCCTGCAAATTGGCACACATGTTGAAGTTGTACCTGCTAAGAGATCCTCAAGGACACATTCTAAGGTTAGTTATATATAGAATTTTGGAAACTCCAAAAACCAGGATTACCAGCTTGCTTGGTACAGCCATTCCTACCGAGCACTGTTGTGCAG
>NW_007895031.1:0-523 GCF_000696425.1 Galeopterus variegatus
AGCCCTAGTCCTAACCCTACCCCAAACCCTACCCCTAACCCAACCCTAGACCTAACCCTAATACTAGCCCTAAACCTAAACCTAACCCTAACAATATACCTAGCCATAAACCTAACCCTATCCATAACTCTAACCCTAACCCTAGCCCTACCTCTAGGCTTAGCCCTAACCCTAAACCTGACCCTATCAGAAAACTTAACCCTAGCCCTAATGGTAACCCAAACCCTAGCCCTAGCCCTAACCCTAGGCCTAGCCTTAGCTGTAACCCTACCCCTAAACCTAACCTTAGTCCTAAACCAAACCCTAACCCTAGCCCTAACTCTAACCTTAACCCTAACACTAGACCTAGACCTAACCCCATCACTACGCATAGCCCTAGTCCAAGCCATAGCCTTACCCGTAGCTCTAGCCCTACCCTAAGAAAAGCCCTAACCCTAACCCTAACCGTAGCACTAGCCCTATACCTAGCCGCAGGCCTAGCCCTACTCCTAATTCTAACCATAGCCCTAACCCTAACCCTAAC
>NW_007895032.1:0-523 GCF_000696425.1 Galeopterus variegatus
AAAAAAAAGAAAAGAGAGATTGCTTAAGATGGCATTTGAAATACTTTACTTTTTATTTTATTTTTAATATGTTTAAGAGGGTACTTCAGAAAGTTTATGGAAAAATAGAATTAAATGATAATACAAGTCTTTCCATGAACTTTATGAAGTACCCTTGTATTTGTTGCTGTTTGGGTTGAGGCATTGGCTCAGCCTCACTGAATAGGGCTAAGATGCCCTAATCGGGAAATAACAATGAACAGCAAAGAGCAATTTTATGAAGTATGGACAGGCATAACAGACCCTTGTTGTTCAGCCTAACCTCTTATTATTCGGCCCATAATTTAGCAAATCTTACTCCTCTGGTTTTCCCTAGCTTGACAACCCTTTACCTCTCTTGTCCTGTTTCAATAATTTTTAGAACATAAGGTTTGGAACCAGAGAAACTTAGTTAAAATAAACTCTTTACTGTGTGGCTAATTTTGAAGACATATACTCTCAGAACCTCAGAGTTTTCATGTTTCAGTTAGAAGTAATTATAACA
>NW_007895033.1:0-523 GCF_000696425.1 Galeopterus variegatus
AACTCCTTTCCCTATAAAAGACTCTGAACAGCTCCCCTCAGGGGCTAGCTTTACTGTCGCTACCACCCTGACACATGTCTATCTCCTCTCTTAACTGCTGGGTACGTTGTTCATTTCCATGACTTTGGAATCCAAGAGCCTTATTTAGTCACTGGTGAAAACTGGAAGGCTTTGGGCACCAGAGGAGACTCTAGCTGCAAGAGGCAAGTAGCCACTGGGACTATTTTGCTCCCATGTCTCTGCTGCTGGTAAGTCTCTCCTGGTGTGTCCCGCCTAAATTCTGACAAGGCAATGCTTTGTTCTCTTTTACTCTCCTTTCCCCCCCTTTTCTTCCTCTTTGAATAGACTGCGGGACAACTACAGCTTGAACTCCCCTCCCCCTGTGAGACGCTGCTCCCTCTGGCCGGCCACAGCTTGCCCTGACGGGTGACTGGCAGAGGTGGGAAGGCCAGTCCTGCACCATGAAGACCTTGCTTGAGCAGGTTCCCCCTGATGGCGGATGCATGAGGGTGGTGGGATTCAG
>NW_007895034.1:0-523 GCF_000696425.1 Galeopterus variegatus
TTTAAATGTACTGGGAGAACTCACTGTTTAAAGGAAACACGTTGCAAATCCTTTTCATATACAGAGAATAATTTTGCATTATAGATAATTACTTAGTTTATCTTTATACAAGATTCCTCAGAGCAAATACTAAATAGGTGCTCTTTTACACACTGGTGGGATTGATAAAGCTTTTGCAAGTTAATTGAGCAATGTGTACCTTAAATCTTGAAAATGTGCATATTTTTCAGCCTATTAGTTCCACTTCTGGGCATTTATCCTAAGGATGTGATAATCATGGCTGGCTGCAAGAATAACTTTTCTACAACAATAATTATCACAGAGTTAACAGAAACTGGGGACAATCTAAATGCCCCCAAACAGAGGACTGATTAAATGAACACATTTATGAAATGGAAAGTGTAGTCACTAAAATGGTACCATAGAGAAATATTTAATGTGGTGAAAAATGTTCACAATTTCTAGATAAGTGAGAAAAGTAAGTTCTAAAACTTGTAGAGTATGATTCCATTTTTGTTAAAAA
>NW_007895035.1:0-523 GCF_000696425.1 Galeopterus variegatus
TTTACTTAGAACGATGAGCTCGGTCTGATGAGTTTACTTATATCGATGAGCTCGGTCTGATGAGTTCATTAGATTGATGAGCTCGGCCTGATGAGTTTTCTTAGATCGATGAGCTCTGTCTGATGAGTTTACTTAGATCGATGTGCTTGGTCTGATGAGTTTACTTAGATCGAAGGTCTTGGTCTGATGAGTTTACTTAGATCGAAGGGCTTGGTATGAAGAGTTTAATTAGATCCATTCGCTTGCTCTGATTAGTTTATTTAGATCCAAGAGCTTGGTCTGATGATTTAACTTAGATAGATGAGCTTGGTCTGATGAGTTTTCTTAGATCGATGAGCTCTGTCTGATGAGTTTACTTAGATCGATGTGCTTGCTCTGATGAGTTTACTTAGATCGAAGGGCTTGGCATGAGGAGTTTATTTAGATCCATTCGCTTGCTCTGATTAGTTTATTTAGATCCAAGAGCTTGGTCTGATGATTTAACTTAGATAGATGAGCTTGGTCTGATGAGTTTACTTAGATC
>NW_007895036.1:0-523 GCF_000696425.1 Galeopterus variegatus
GATTTGCAATGAGCTGCCTGGTTCTTTCCCTTTCCCTTTCTGGTTGAATATGTGTTACAACTAAGCCTAATGACACAGTTTTTAAACGGAGTGTCAGACAGCCAAGACATGAACAGAATCATTTACCATTTTCCTTTTCAGTGATATGGATAGGTTTGGAGATGCAGATGAGGCCAGGTGTATTAGTCCATTTGTGTTCCTTATAACAAAATACTTGGAACTGGGTAATTTATAAAGACAATGAAATTTATTGCTCACAGTTTCTGAGACTGGGAAGTCCAAAGTCCATCTGGTGGTGGCGACAGTGACCGAGGGGTCTCAAATTGCAAGATGATGGAAGCAGAGAGTAAGAGACAGACTCTCCTCTTCTTTTAAAGCCCTCAAACCATGCCCTGACCACCATTTTTAATCCATTCACTGCTGCACAGTCCTACAATCAAATAATCTCTTCAAGGCTCCACATTTCAATCACCATAATAGGATCTCCCACCCTCTTAACAGTCACAGTGGGGGCTAAGTTTCT
>NW_007895037.1:0-523 GCF_000696425.1 Galeopterus variegatus
TTCCTTGTCATCCCCAGGATGGCATCAGCACACAGGGGAAGCATGTGTGGGTCCTTACACTTGTCTTCCTGCTCCCCTCTGTGTCCTCAGCACCTTCCCCCCTGCCCTGTTGGTCTCTGGGACTTGATCTCTTCCTCTGAGTTGATGGCGCCACAGCCAGACCTGTACTCACCACTGTTGACTACACACCATGTCCCATGATGCAAAGTGCTCACCCTGCAGCTTCTCATGCAAGTCCCGGGCACCGTGTCACCCAGCCCCTCGTACCTCTGTACCCTCTTAGAGACCCTGAGAGGTACTTGGATGTCTTCTGTGCAAAGCAGTGCTGGCTTGGGCTCATCTTTGCAAATGCCTTTCACTGTTGAGTCTTCCACAGCCATACTGGGAAAGCCAGACATCAGCCAGATGCTGTTTCTCCCTCCATCTAGCTCAGGTTTCTGTCCCCTGGGGGCTAAGTTCTTCGAGGTGAGGGAACCAGGAGTCCCTTTGCTTTACCCTCTGCCCTTCTGACTGGCCCCCACCG
>NW_007895038.1:0-523 GCF_000696425.1 Galeopterus variegatus
GGCGCATGAAATGGCACCCGTGCGCGTCAGGGCGCATGCGCGCAAAGTTATGCCCAACAAAGAAGGGATGAGATAATGTTGAAGATAAAGCCCACAGTGGCAGACCATCCACATCAATTTGTAAGAAATGAATTAATCTTGTTAGTACCCTAATTGAAGAGGAGCCAGGATTAACAGCAGAAACAATAGCAAACACCATAGATATCTCAATTGGTTCAGCTTACACAATTCTGACTGAAAAGTTAGTTCGACAAACTTTCCACTTGATGGGTGTCAAAACTGTTACACCCAGATCAACTGCAGTCAAGGGCAGAGATTTCAATGGAAATTCTAAATAAGAGCAGAGATTTCAATGGAAATTTTAAACAAGTGGGATGTGAATCCTGAAGGATTTCTTTGAAGAATTGTAACAGGAGATGAAATATGGCTTTACCAGTACAATCCTAAAGAAAAAGCATAATCAAAGCCATGGCTACCAAGAGGAGGAAGTGGTTCAAAGCAAAAGTGGGCTGGTCAAAAGCAA
>NW_007895039.1:0-523 GCF_000696425.1 Galeopterus variegatus
TCCAGCCCAAAGGAAGATGCTTGTCCCACCCCTCGGCCGTTTCTCGTGGCTCTGGGCAGTGTTTAGAGACGACCCCTTCCCAGCGGCAGGGACCCTGAGCGTGAGCCCTGCAAGTGAATCGGCCTGAGGTGGGCGGCTAGGCCCTTGCCAAAAGGGACACTAAAAGTCACTGTGCCACCGTTCCCGCTGTCTGGCTAGCCTGCGCTTGCAGAGTCTGTGAGTCCCCCTGTGGCCGCTGTGCCCTGAGCCCGCAGCAGGGAGCGGACACACCTGAGCTCAGACCCAGAGTCCCCACTGACCAAGCGCACAGCCTCCGATGCCCGCTGTTAAACAGGGTGGACACTGGGGCCCGCTTTGTGGACTGTTGTGGGGTAAATCGTGTTCTCCAGGACATGAGCTAAAGAACCTGGCACACCGCGAAGGAGGGTGATCACTGTCACCATGTTCTTGCTTCAAAATTCCTGGCTGTTTGGGAGCCTCATGCAATAGGAAATTTTCCACTGGCTCTGGGAATCCTGCCCCC
>NW_007895040.1:0-523 GCF_000696425.1 Galeopterus variegatus
AGTTATTTTCCAAGAGAGTTTTAACTTTTAAAAAATTATATAGCACTTTACAAAACCCTTTTCACATAGAGTATTTCGTGTAATCCTCACAATATTTATCATAAAAGATAGAGCTTACAGTATCTGTGAAGTTGTATATGCATATTCCTTTAACCTAGACACTTCACTCCTCAGAACATGCCATAAAGAAATACTCGCACGTATGCACAAGAAGGCGTGTTTGAGCATGCTCACTGTAGCTTTGTTTGTAATAGCGGAAGACTGCAGGTAAAACCTAAATGTCCAGCAGTTGGTAAATGACTGAATACTATAGATTAAATACTACATGTAAACATTACAAATAAGGATAGGGCTCTACGTACTGAAGGGAGAAAACCTCCAAGGCCTATTAGGTGAAAGGCAAGTGACAGAATGACATGCAATACACCAGGAGTCTTAGTCAGGTCAGGCTGGGTGGCTTATAAATGACAGAAATTTATTTCTCACAGTTGCAGAGGCTGGAAGCCCGAGGTCAGGGTGCCGG
>NW_007895041.1:0-523 GCF_000696425.1 Galeopterus variegatus
AATTCTTGAAGGCAGCCAGAGAAAAAGACACATTACCTACACAGGAACAATACAGCAGACTTACCGTCAGAAACTATTTAAGCAAGAAGACAGTGGAGTGTCATTTTTAAAGTGCTGGTAAAAAAAATTATGTAAATATCAACCCAGAATTCTATACCTAGCAGAAATAGCTTCCAAAAGTGAGGGGAAAATAAAGACTTTCTCAGACAAATAAAAACTTAATGAACTTATTACCAGCGGACCTACCCTATAAGAAATATTGGAGGAAGTTTTTAGGTAGATGAAGTATACCGTAAGTCAGAAACATGAATCTACACAAAGAAATGAAGAAGAAAAAATAAAATATATTTTTTCTTATTTTTAATTGTTCTAAAAGATACCTTACTATTAAAAACAAAAAGAGAACAATGTATTATATGTTTGTAGCTTATATAAAAGTGAGATATACAACAACAATGGCACAGGGTATGGGAAGGAGAAATTGGGAACATACTGTTATAAGTCCATACATTTCACTTGAAGT
>NW_007895042.1:0-523 GCF_000696425.1 Galeopterus variegatus
AGGACTTCTCCAGGGTTACAGAGCAGGTTAGGAGAAGAGCTGAGATGAGCTTCCTGGCATTCACCAAGGACCTTCTCTACCCCCAGCTCAGTGATTAGACATATACCGTTACCTCTAACAACCTCCTGCAGTAGATGTCTCCAGGCATTCAGGCCACTGGTATTTATTGAGTTCCTGATAGGTGCCTGGAGGTGCCCTAGTTTCACCAGCCTTTGATTTATAATGAAGCAACATTAACTTTTAATTATCAAATTAAAATGTCCCTCAGCTCTCACAGGCTTAAATATTAGATCTCAGTCCTCTCCTTAGTTGAGAACTCTGTGATTACTTCATCTCAGACCAGGGCATCCTGAAGGAAGATCTGGCTTTTCTACTTGCAGTATGTCTACACTCAATGCAGGGACACATGGGGTAACCCCCAAGGATGAGGGTCAAACAGAGGCTTTGGAGGTAGCAAGATGTAGGATAGAATTCCAGCTCAACCCCTAACTTGCTGTGAGATCTTGACAAGCCAGGCTCTGAC
>NW_007895043.1:0-523 GCF_000696425.1 Galeopterus variegatus
TGGGTCAGTGCAAAAAAAAGCTGACAATTTAGGAAAGAAGATATTTAATTTTTTAAAAATTGTAATTGTAGAGGATGGTTGAGATCCAGAAGACAAGTGGAAGAAAAAGAACACCTGTTCTTCAAGATTGGAGGTAAGCCTAGGTGTCTTAATGAGAAATGTAAAGATACTCTTCACTAGTTTGCAGTTTATACCACTTAAAACACTTTACATATATGGCTCCTATTTGATATGTATTGAAACCATTATCCCATATTATTTTTCTTAAACTTGTGGGCAAAATATCTGCCTTCCCTGGTCCTTGTTTTAAAAATAATTTTTAAAAGTTATCTTCATTTTTGAATAATGTATTTGTTTAATAAAGTAATATGATTGTACTCTTGTAAGTATAGCTTAAGGCTTGATACATAGCGGTCGATACTTGCACTCTAGATTCAAATTCAAGGTTTACAATTCATTAGTTGAGTGGCTTTGGGCAAACTACTTAACTTTATTGTACTTTGGTTTTCTTATCTGTAAAATG
>NW_007895044.1:0-523 GCF_000696425.1 Galeopterus variegatus
ACAAGTCCTAAGTGACATAGAAGGCTGGAAATGCTTGTAAGGCTTTCAGAAAGGGTGTGGTGCTTTATATGATGGAAGCCATGCTATAAATTATTTGCATCTTGAATTAGGTCTAGTGCTGTCTACAAGGAAAGAGAATAAATTCTATTGCATAATCATGAGGAAATGGAGGGCCATTTGGTTTTCAACCTTCTTACCTAGTGTCCTGCTGGAACCCTTTCATTTTAGGGAGTTTGTCTACAGTGGAAAGCTTTAGTGTCAGCAGCTACTGAGGATTCCAGAACTTTCATGACCTGACACTCTAGAGTAACAGCCCAGTACTAAAGATCCTCATTCCACACCTACACCCAAGCACTGAAGATCCTCATTCCACACCTACACCCAAGCAGTTACAAGAGTAACCACAAGCACCAAGCTGGCTAATGCACAAAGACTACTACGTTCACATTTTCCATTTATCCGATCACCTTCTGATAAATTCCCTCCATCTCCTACATATCCTATGGGGCATGGCCCAGCCATT
>NW_007895045.1:0-523 GCF_000696425.1 Galeopterus variegatus
ACTGGAGGACATTATGTTAAGTGAAATAAGCGAGGCACAGAAACATAAATACCACATGATCTCATTTATGTGTGGAACCTAAAAAGAGTTGATCTCATAGAAGTAGAGAGTAGAATGGTGATTACCATGGGCTGGGGTGGTTAGGGTGGGGAGGAGTTGAGGAGATGTTGGTGAAAGCGTACAAAATTTTAGTTAGCAGGAATAAATTCAAGAGCTCTATTGTACGACATGATGACTATAGTTAGTAATATATTGTATTCTTGAAAAGTGCTAAGAATGTTGGTATAAAATGTTCTCACCACAAAAATGATAACTATGTGAGGTAATGCGTATGTTAATTAGCTAGATTTAGTCATTCTACAATGTGCTTTAAAACATCATGGTATATGTAGTAACTACATACAATTAGAAAAAAAAAAAAAACAACAACCCAAACTTGAACCCAGGCCTGCCTAGCTGGCAAATTTGTACTCGTTTTTAAAAATATGCCAGTGTGGTGAGATCTGTCCAAAAAAAAAAAAAA
>NW_007895046.1:0-522 GCF_000696425.1 Galeopterus variegatus
AAAAGATCGAATCTGATGATATTCATCTTTTAATTGAGCTGATTAGTTCATTTACACTTTACGTGATTACTGACTTGAGTTTTATATCCACCATCTTATCATTTATTTTCTAATTATCCATGTGTTTTTAATTTTTTTCCTTTTTTTTAAGCCTCCTTTTGGATTAATCAAATTTTTAAAATTATTCCCTTTCCTCTCATCCAGCTTTTTAGTTATACATTCTCTTTTCCATTCTTTCAGAAGTTACACTAGGATTAAAACATGCATTCATTACTTAATAAAGTCAAATACAAATTTGTATTTTTTCCACTTCCCAAGTGTATGGAATACTTATAACACTAATTATATTTACTTTCCCTACTTTGGCTATTTGTTATTTTGTCAGCCATTTTAATTCTACTTGTATGTAAACCTTTGTAAGACATTATTATTATTGTTTAGTATACCAATACTGATTTAGGTTTTTTCTCATACCACCATTTCTGGTGTTCTATATTTTTCTTTCTCTACTAATATTGCCAA
>NW_007895047.1:0-522 GCF_000696425.1 Galeopterus variegatus
GGGTTAGCTCAGTGTGAAACCCCAGCAAGAATGCTAACACATGTTATGACATCTTAAAGGGCAGTGACATACCAGTACAAGGTATGTTGCCAGGACATCCTCATCTCATGCATTCTACACCCCGTACAGCATGAGGGTTTGTGCCCAGTTATAATGGGTCCTTGCACCTGGTTTCCAGAGAAGGATAGAAGTGGGAGAAGAATCCACTTTGATTCAACTAGCATTTATGGAGAGCTTCCATCAAGAATCCGGTTCCTACTTTTTTCCAGAACCTTCATAACGTCTGAAATATTTTCCACATGGTATAGATGAGGGATGCTGAGCTTGCAGACTGAACTGACTTATTATGAGCTGGGTATTCTGTTTCTGTCTCTAATCCTGCCTCTGTTTACCACCTGGGGGGGATTCTCTCCAACTTCCCCAGGCCAATTAGGAAGTAAAAGAGGCCACAGCTCAAATTGTGGTCTTCCTCTAAAATATTTTCATTGTTCTAGTTACAGAATTTTGAATAATTGCTGCAGC
>NW_007895048.1:0-522 GCF_000696425.1 Galeopterus variegatus
TTGCTACGTTATCAATTAAACATCTTCACCATTTTTATTCTGTGCCTTTTACTCACTGTCAACCAGCTCCTAAGTCATCTATTCACTCATCTTTCTGTTCATTCAGGCATCAAGCCAACCATTTGAACATCCTCTCTCCATTCATCCATTATCCCAAGTACATGTCCACCCATCCCTCCACCTCCTGAAATCTTACCTATTTTGTGACCAGAGGCCCCACACTGCGGCACACAGAGACAGGGACTATTTGGGACAATCAGATGATATTAACACCACATTATGTACGTGGATTTGAACATATCTACATATCTACACTGATCTTCATAAACCTCACAAGGATGCTTCCAGGGGGCAAGTACCCATATCTCCCCCACCCACCACTATGTTACAGAGAAGGACCTCAGTGTGGAGGGACAGAATAGCCCCTTTGGAGGGAGGAAGAAGCCCCACCCCAGCCCCTCTGGGCAGTCATTCAGAGAACATGGCTGAGGGCTGCCGCTTCCCAGGGAGCACACCATGTTG
>NW_007895049.1:0-522 GCF_000696425.1 Galeopterus variegatus
ATTTCTCTGGCCCCTCCTTTGCAGCTCCATTTTAGATAATTCCCTCTTTGCCTATCTCTTCAATGCAAATGTCCTTAGTTTTCAGATTCTCTGCTCTCTTTACTCTTCTCTCTATATGCTCTCCTTGTGATTTCATTGATGCTTAATGCATTAAATGCCTTAAACACCATCTTAAGATTCTAATAAATCCTAAACCTATGTCTCCATCCTAGGACTTTCACTATGAGGGGTCTTCAAAAGTTCATGAAAAGATTTGTGTTTTCTTCTAATTCTATTTTTTCCGCTAACTTTTTGAAGTACCCCCGCATATCTCTCTCTCTCTCTCACCCTATCTCTATCTCTATCTTGAGTTTAACTTCAACAATACCTAAAAAAGAAGATCTCTAAAATAGTACTGATTTTTGTATGTTGATTTTGTATTCTGCAACTTCACTGAATTCATTTATCAGTTATAAGAGGGTTTTTTTTGGTGGAATATTTAGGTTTTCCTATATATAAGATCATGTCTTCAGATCTTTGGAC
>NW_007895050.1:0-522 GCF_000696425.1 Galeopterus variegatus
CATTTTTCTTTTTTACTTTTCTGTTGATCATAAGGAGAAACAGACAGTTCTTCTTTAAAGAAGTATAGGCCCATCTGCTTCTCATTTTGACTTTCTTTAGTCTTGGAAGTTTTAAGCTAATTTTCAGACCATTTATAAAGCTGATCTAAAAGAACTTTAATTTTTAAACTTGGCACTGAAAAAGACAGCTAAAAATCCTGATCTCAATTTTTTTATTTTAGTTAAATTATCTGATATTGCATCATCAAGTTGTTTATTTCTCAACTGAAACTAAAATTGGCTTTAGAGCTCTTCAGCATCATATATATAATAGAAAAATAGCAGATAAAAACAAAAATAATGTATTCTGATTAATATATCAATAAAATGTTAAGTTGCATCTATTTACATGGATTCCTTAATAATGACATGAACCTCATTTTTCCTCCAATTAAACATTATGATCTCTTATAAATAGATTCCATGTATCTCTGATTATAAAATCACTTATTTATGCATATACATTCTTTTAATTTTTTTTTT
>NW_007895051.1:0-522 GCF_000696425.1 Galeopterus variegatus
CTTATTCAGTCTCTGCCTTTCTTCCAACACATTCCCTGTTGGCCACATTCCGCTTTTGCTATAGACGGAGATCTATATAGCTTTTAATCTTTTAAATCACTTGTTATTTTCTACTTTGCTCTATGATTGTTGTGTACATGCTTTACTATTAGACTGTAAGCTTCAGAAGACAGAGTCCATATTGATTCATCTTTGTATGCCAAGAGCGAACAACAGAAGAATATGAAAATTGTTCAACAAAATTACAAGGATACTTCAAAAATTTCATGGAAAATAGAATGATGAGATAATACTAAAGTTTCCATGAAAGTTTTGAAGTACCTTTGTATGGGGCACAACTGAGAGATTCAAAGGACATACCTAAACAAACTAGATGTAGAAAACATTGCAGTTAGGGAAATAGGACCTAAATTGGTCAAAAAACCATGGAACTTTACATGTGTGTGTTCATGTGCATGCACATGTGCCATAATGCATGGGTGCATACATGTGTGTACTTGTGTGTGCAGGACCTTATCTCTA
>NW_007895052.1:0-522 GCF_000696425.1 Galeopterus variegatus
CCATTCATATATCTTTCTTTGAGAAATGCCTATTCAGCTCCTTTGCCCATTTTTTAATTGGATTACTTGACTTATGGCTGTAAAGTTGTTTGAGTTCCTTGTATATTCTGGATATTAATCCTTTGTCAGATGTATATTTTGCAAATATTTTCTCCCACTCTGTTGGTTGTCTTTTAACTCTGTTAATTGTCTCTTTTGCTGTGCTAAAGCTTTTTAGTTTGCTATAATACCATTTGTTTATTTTTCTTTTGGTTGTTTGTGCTTTGGGGGTTATATTCATGAAGTCTATACCCACTCCTACTTCCTGGAGTGTTTCCGCTATGTTTTCTTTAAGGAGTTTTATTGTTTTAGGGTGTATATTTAATTCTTTAATCCATTTTGAGTTGATTTTTGTATATGGTAAGAGGTATGGGTCTAGTTTCATTCTTTTGCATATGGATATCCAGTTTTCCCAGGAGCATTTGTTGAAGAGGCAGTCTTTTCCCCAGTGTAGATTTTTGTTTCCTTTGTCCAATATCAGAT
>NW_007895053.1:0-522 GCF_000696425.1 Galeopterus variegatus
AAGACAGCAAAGAGGTTGTGGACTAAGACCCAGCTCCACCACTTATAAACTGACCTTGGGCCAGTAACTTGCCTCCTAAACCTTGGTTTTCTTATCTGTAAAATGCAGTTAATAGCAGTGCACACTTCCTAAGGTTGCTATACTGATTAAATGCAGCAGGTTTGGCAGAGCACCTGCCACACAGTAAGTGCTCTGTAAGTTTTAGCCATGTTTACCATGGGAACAGAAGAATTGTAACTGAAGTATAACGAGAAAGCTAAATGAATTACTTGTCTTTGCAAACATTATTATAAACATTAAGTTCACTTTAATCCTCTGTTCCAGATTATTGTAACTACTAGAAAGACCTATCCTGAAAGGAGCTCCATCAATAATAATAATAATAATAACCAGCAGTTATATGTTATCTATTTATATACACCCCCCCCACACACACACACATATGCCAGCCATTGTTCCAACCACTTTTACAGACGAGAGCATCACTCAGAACTGTGCAGATCATGCCACACAAGAGTGTCC
>NW_007895054.1:0-522 GCF_000696425.1 Galeopterus variegatus
GCATCTTGCAATGTGAGACCCCTGGGTCACTGTTGCCACCACCAGATGGACTTTGTACTTCGTAGCCTCAGAAACTATAAGCAATCAATTTCATTTTTCTCTATAAATTACCCAGTTCCAAGTATTCTGTTATAGCAACACAAAATGGACTAGAACAGGGGCCCTGAGGCAGGCCAGGCCAGTAGGTCTCTTGTGTAGGCCTGGACAGGCCTGCCCTTAGTCGCAGTGGAGTCCTTAGCAGCAGATCTGGCCAGGGAAGCCTGCAGTGGCAGGCCAGGAAAGGCCAGGGGCACTCTTAGTGGGAGGACAGGTCAAGGGGGCCCTGAGGCCAGCCATTCAAGGGAGACCCTTAGTGGCAGGACAGGCCAGGCCAGGCCAGGGGGTCTCTTAGAGGTAGTCCAGGACAGACCATGGGTCCCTTAGCACCAAGCATGCCAAGGAAGCCCTAGGGCAGGCCATTCGAGGGGGCTCCTTAGTGGTAGGTCAGGCCAGTGGGGGGTCCTTAGCAATGTTTTATCATTT
>NW_007895055.1:0-522 GCF_000696425.1 Galeopterus variegatus
CAAAAGCCACTTCATTTTGTATTCAGATTCATGTAAGGAAGGCATGCATTGCTAATACTACAGTTAAAAGCTAGTCTCAGAGTAAAGCAATGTTAAATTGGCCTTGCCTTCAACACAGGTATGCTAAAAGTTTTTTATTCCTTGAAAGAAGCACACAACAACGTGTAGGCCTATTAGCACAGGTTCAGAGAGAAAGCTGCTTGCTTTGAACAGAAGTCAACCTTAAAGCCAAAGAAAAGTGAGACCTGAACTTCAGTCCAGCTGGGGAGACACTGAATCAAACAATTAAAAAAAGATGAAGATGCATGGCTATTATGAAGACACTCAGTGAGGTGAACTGATGGACCTGGAAATCAGAGCTGAGATCTGAAGGATGAGGAGTTAATCAGGTACCTGGGTGTCCAGAGTGGCATGACAGGAATTAGTGGTGGCCAATATGATTAGAGCTCAGGGAAATGGCATCATGATGTTCAAAGAAAGGCAAAGGCCAGTCTCTGAAGGGCCTTGTAGGGCTCCTATGGC
>NW_007895056.1:0-522 GCF_000696425.1 Galeopterus variegatus
TTCTCTGGAGAAACTGAAAACAATACTCTTTTGTTTAGTAACTTATTTATGTTCAAAAAAATACTGCATTATAATAACATGAAAGACCTTAAAATTAAAACTGTATCACCCTCTTATTTTCCCTATAGTATTTTTATCTTGGTACATATTCATTTATTCTAATAAAATTATCATAGTTATTGACAATTTACATTATAATGGTGTTATTGATGTGTTCTAAATTCTGCATTCAACATGATACAAGGGTACTTCAAAAAGTTCATGGAAAGATTTGTATTATCTTTTCATTTAACTTTTGCACAAACTTCTTGAAGTACCCTTGTAATAGTCGAACTGGATAATTTTATCACTATTAGAGTTTATAATAATTAATAAAAGTTATTTATTATAACTTAAAAAATTTTATGAATTTTATTTTTTTCATATTTAAGAAAAATTAACAATAAACATATGTATATATATAATCTCAATAAGTGGGAATTAATAGGCTAAAAGCATATTTATTTTTTATTATTTTTTTAT
>NW_007895057.1:0-522 GCF_000696425.1 Galeopterus variegatus
GAGAAGGGTCCTAAGGAACATGGTGGCAGCCTGGACCATGATGGGAGGATGGTCAAACAACTAACAAACCCTGTTGAGAGGAAAGAAAAGGAGCTTCAGAAACAGGGGTGGCTAATATAAATTTTACATCATTGCTTTTTCTATACCTAAATTCCCTTCTTTTAATCTGATAATTTCAGTAAAATTTTTTGTTCACCTGAGGGTAATAAAAGAGAGGGCAAATGTCTATCCTGGGCTAAGCCATGCAGGAGGAGAATAGGTTCCATGGGAGACAATTCATTATGAGAGGGTGATCGCAATTTCATATAAAGCAGAGCAAGAGGCGTATGGGAGAGACGTACTCCCTTAAAAATCCTCTGAGAAAAAGGTGGGCTTCCTCAGCCCTCTAGACTCCTCTGCGTATGGGGAAGGGATGTATTGAGGTATTAAAGGAAGCGATGACCCTAAAATGGTGAAAAACGTGGAAACAAGCAGGTGGTTATAAGCTGGGTTTTATAGAAGAAAAGTGGCACATTTTTCCTA
>NW_007895058.1:0-522 GCF_000696425.1 Galeopterus variegatus
TTTTTTTTTTTTTCAGGTTTTTATATCAAGCCCTTCCTTACACCTAGGTCACGAAAATATTCTTCTACATTTTTTTCTGTTAGTTCTAAAATATCTCCTTTAATCTTTTGTTCTTTAATCTACGTAGAGTATAATTAGGTATGGTATTATGGGAAAAATCCAAATTTATTTTTCTCTATATAGTGTTACTTATTCTCTACTATTACTACTAAATCAACCAGTCTTTCCCTTTCATTGTGTGTTTTACTATACATCAGGTTCATACATTTTTATGAATTTGTCCTCTAGTTCTTTTTACAATTCAATTGCCTTTTTGCTTTGATTACTTATTTGTAATACAAAAATTTGTTCTATATTTTAATATCTAGTAGAGCATAACTCCTGTTTATTCAATTTTTTTTATTGACTTGGCTATATTGGGACTTTAAATTCTTCATATAAACTTTAAAGTAAGTTCATAAAACCTCTCAAAAATTACACAAACAATCTCCGTCTGTTTGTCTTTCATGACCTCAGCACTCT
>NW_007895059.1:0-522 GCF_000696425.1 Galeopterus variegatus
GGTGGAGCACAAGGCTGATCTTCTTCTGGCACAGCTGGAGAAGCTGGAGCACCTGGAGCCCGGTGAGGCAGAGACTGAGGGTGAGGAGGAAGAGGGTGGGTGCCTGTGAGGGATGGGGAGGGACGTAGGCTGGGCCACACAGAGCAGAGTTTCCAGAAGCAGGTTGGGGACAGGGGCACTGAGTACTCAGAACAATCCTGCGGTGTTCTGCAGTGTGGGGAGACTTACTGAGGCTGGGTCTCTGGACTTGGGCTTCTCAGAAGGACTGTCATTGGAAGAGATAGAAACTCATGTTGATATTTTCAATTGTTGTCACTCCACTTCTAGCTTCTGCCCAGGCTGAACAACTGTCCCATGAGATAAGGCCATCTTCAGCTCCTGCTCCACCTCCACTGCCAGAGAAAGAGCAGGATCAAGATCCTGAGCCTGAGACAGAGGAAGATCCCGAGCCAGAGCCAGAGCAAGCTCACCTAACCACCCCTGAAACATCAAAAGAAGTAGAAGAAATACCAGCACCCAGGG
>NW_007895060.1:0-522 GCF_000696425.1 Galeopterus variegatus
GAGTTAACAGACAAAGAATGCAAAATAGCTATTATAAATATGCTTCAATAATTAAAAGAAACGACGCTTAAAGAAATAAGGAATTCTATGAAGACAATGTATAATCAAATACAGAATATCAACAAAGAAATAGAAATTATATTTTTTAAAAAAACCTAATGGAAATTCTGAAGCTGAAGAGTGCAATAACTGGGCTGGGCGGTTAGCTCAGTTGGTTAGAATGCAGCCTTGTAACACCAAGGTCAAGGGTTTGGATCCCCATACCAGCCGGCTGCCGAAAAAAGAATTTAAAAACTACAATAACTAAAATTAAAAATGTGCTACAGGGACAAACAATACAATTTACACGGGCAGAAGAAAGAATCAATGAACTTAAAGATGGATCAATGAAGATTATTCAATCCAAAGAACACAGAGAAAAAAGAATAAAAATGAAAAGAGCCTCAGAGGAATGTGAGCATCATTAAGCACACCAACCAGAAAGAAAGGAGAGAAAGAAAGGAGCAGAAAAAAAATACTCAG
>NW_007895061.1:0-522 GCF_000696425.1 Galeopterus variegatus
CTGGACCCATGTCTGTATCCATGAAACACTTCCAACAGCTGCCTCACCACTGTTTTATGGATGGCAACACTGGGTAGCACCATTGTGGGGAAAATAGGGTAATTTAGTCAGGCTCCCTCAGCTCAGGTCTGGTTGGGGATAGAGCAGCATATTTCCTTGTAAATAAGTTGTGCGTGGGTGGAGTTAGTGCGCATGTGCACCAATGTGTCTTTTTTGTTTTGTTGCTATTGTGTGTTCTACAGTTCCTGAAGCAGGCTGGCTGGCAGAGAGCTCACTCTAAAAATAGAGCATGTTTTCTCTGCTGACAGCTGTTCAGGTTTTCTTTGGACTTTGCCGGTAGTGGTTGAGTTTCTGAGCTTCTCTTTGTACTGCTTAGCTCTCAGACGTGTGTGTGCTAAATAAAGACTATTCCTTCTTCAACCAAGGCTCCAGGGACCTTTTTGTCTGGTCACCTAGCTCACAGACCTGCGTGTGAAGGGTTTGTGAATGGGCTCAAGGGGTCTGTGAGCTCCAGACCCTAGT
>NW_007895062.1:0-522 GCF_000696425.1 Galeopterus variegatus
GAATCACAGTTTTCATTTTATAGAAGAAGCAAGTGAGCGAAAATGAAAACTCACAATGCAGGGAACCACTAGAGTCATTTGCATTAATTTTCTCTCCCTACTGAATTTGTGCCATCCAGTCTTAGATAAGGCTGTGTCTATGGCTCAGCTTTATGTGAACTTTTTTCTCCTGTAAAATAAGGAGAATAAAGGACTAAATTAAAAGCTGATTTGCCGTGTAGGAAGCGGTGGCCTTAAATCTCCCTTCCTGTTTATTATTTTCATTTGGAAAGCATTGTTAACAGTGGACATTTTGCCACAGATGTTTTTAAGGGACCTTTTTTTTTTTTTTGCAGCTGGCTGGTATGGGGATCTGATCCCTTGACCTCGGTGTTGTCAGCACCATCTCTCCCAAGTACCAGAGGACTTCTTAAAGTACAACTTGCTGAGTTGACATAGGTGACATGGTCTCTCTCTTATTTGCTGTTATTAAATTTCTGCCATACCTACCCTTTTCTGGTCAAAGTCACAAGAAAGTGGTAA
>NW_007895063.1:0-522 GCF_000696425.1 Galeopterus variegatus
AGAAAAAAATATGGCAAATATTATATCTACATCTCTCTATTCTTTCTCTATACTTGTATACGTATATATATTTATATTACAATAGTAAAAGGATTAAACAAGGTGCAGGAATAAACAGGATTAGAATAAGAATACATTTTAAAACTTTTTTTCTGGCTGTATTGTGTACATTTTTCCACATTAGTACATACATATCTAACTCAGTTGTACAAATTCCTGTATAAGATTTTATGCATATTAGTCCAGAATTTTGCTATTATGAAGAATTTCTTATTGAATAACTTGGTTTATATTTTTTGTGGGGTCATGCAATTATTTCTATACAATGTATTAATAGAGGTACAATTATTTGGTCAATAATAAATTTTGAGGCACATGAACCACATTGAGAAATTGGTCTTCAAAAAAAAAATGCACCAATGTTTGCTCCTCCTTATCTTCTGCTCTGGGAAGGATAAAAGAATATGGCCAGCATATTCTCCCTCCTCTCCCTTCTCAGCACCAATTTATTGGTTTTGTTTT
>NW_007895064.1:0-522 GCF_000696425.1 Galeopterus variegatus
AAAGATCCCCAAACAGATTCAACCCCAAAAGATCCTCTCCAAGACACATTATAGTCAAACTAGTATAGCTCAAAGACAAAGCAAGAATCTTAAAAGAAGCGAGAGAAAAGCATCAAGTCACCTATAAAGTAGCCCCTTCCGGACTAACAGCAGACTTCTCAACAGAAACTACAGGCCAGAACAAAATGGGATGATATATTCAAAATACTAAAATAAAAAAACTGCCAGCCAAGAATACTATACCTAGCAAGGCTATCCTTCAGAAATCAGGGGAAAAGTGTATTTCCCAGACAAGCAAAAACTATAGGAGTTCACCACCAAATGACCAGCCCTACAAGAAATCCTCAAGGAAGTTCTGCACCTGGAATCTGAAAAACAGTAATCACTACCATGAATACACAAGAAAGAACAAAACACCCTGGTAGAAAAAAATGCAAACAAGAAAGAGAAAGGAACTAATCTTACCACCACAAAAAGCCATGGTGACAATGTAATAATGCCCCTGCTTTACTTCTGATTTTA
>NW_007895065.1:0-522 GCF_000696425.1 Galeopterus variegatus
CTAACCCTAACCCTAACTAACAACATTCTACTTAAATATAAATTCTGTACTAATATTAATCTTTTCATGGGAAAAGGATACATTATGGAAACTACTGATGATATGCTTGATGTCAATCCTTAGCTAAAGTCTTGAGTGTATTATTAAACAGATGGAAGCGATGGTTTACCACTTCCTTAGAAAAGCAAGTGATCATTAAGAGCAGCCAGCTTGCATTCACTGATGACAATTATATCAAAGTTTTCTCATTTCCCTCTGTGATTGAATGGTTAGTTCAGAGGCTGAGGAGTAAAGCAAGCACACTGCATCTTCACTCTAGTAAGTAATTGCAAAGTACTTTCACAATCTCCCTGTTAAGCAAAAGATACATGTGGGTTGAATGATAGGACATTTGGGTGCTTTTGTAGTTAAATGAGCAGCAATACGCCCAAGTGGTGGATTAATGGGCCATATGTGACTACAAGGATCACTTTGGAGTCCACAGCTGAGAACTCTGTCCTTGGTGCCATCCTGTTTAGTATT
>NW_007895066.1:0-522 GCF_000696425.1 Galeopterus variegatus
TGCTGGCTTAAGAGAGTGAGCAGCCACTTGCCAAAAGTAAGTTTGATACAAAAGAAAGCATGCACACCTCAGCCTGAGAGGTGTGGGTTGGCTCCAGGAAAGTGAGCAATAACTCTGCCTTCTGCTAGGATTAAACTTTTATAGATTTGCTGTCTAACACATATTTCTGCTACCTATTCATGCTACCTAGGGAATATGAACTCCATTTGACAGAGCATGCTTGGCTATCATGATTACATAACCCTTTTCTTTTTTTTTTTTTTTTTTCCCTTTTTGTCTTTTTTACTGTCCGGCAACGGGATCGCAACCCGCAGTGTTGCGTCCGCAGCGCGCTCAGCCAGTGAGCGGGAACGGGTCTCTACATGGGATCCGAACCCTTGGCGGGAGCGCCGCCCTCTCCAGTGCGCCACCAGGCCGGCCCACATAACCCCTTTCTACTGAGCATGTCCAGCCACTGGACTGGTCTCGATTTCCCAGGTTGGTGCCCAAAATAGGTCCAACAAGCCACAGTAACTCTCCTCT
>NW_007895067.1:0-522 GCF_000696425.1 Galeopterus variegatus
ACTCCCTTCCACTGAGCGTGCTCAGTGACTGGTCGTATAAGCCTGTATACAGTCCTTTTATTGAGCGTGCTCAGCTACTACATGAATAAGTCTGCCTTATAGTCTCAATCTCCCCTTCTTGGTACTGAAAATAGGTCTAACAAGCAACAGTAACTCTCCTCTAGGGGAGGACCTAGAAGAAAGGCTTGAGACCTTGGGGAATAGCTTGAAACCCAGAGGTGTGTCCTGAAACCCAAACCCATGGAAACTGAGAACCTCCTATCTCAATACTGTATTGGCATTTCAATGTCTCTTGTTCTCTATTATTTGAAAAAAATCCCATCTTTTTTTTCCTTATTACCTGTTTTACTATTTGTATTTCTCTCCATAGGTGAACTCATTCCACACCCACAACTTACCATGACAGAGACACCCACATGTATATTTCACCCCCAATTCTGCTCCAATCCCACATGTATATTTCACCCCCAATTCTGCTCCAATTTCAGATTACTCTTAGATGTTTTAACTCAGACATTGTAC
>NW_007895068.1:0-522 GCF_000696425.1 Galeopterus variegatus
ACTGTACCTGTGTGACTTTTACAGGCCCTGGTAATAGCTGTTGCTAGATAAATAATCATTGGATAACAATTAGAAAAAGCCTCTGAGGGCCAGCCCCGTGGCTCACTCGGGAGAGTGCGGCGCTGGGACCGCCGAAGCTGCAGGTTCGGATCCTATATAGGGATGGCCGGTGCGCTCACTGGCTGAGCATGGTGCGGACCACACCATGCTGAGGGTTGCAATCCCCTTGCTGGTCAAAAAAAAAAAAGCCTCTGAGCATTTCTGATAGATAGTAGGCATTGTAGATAGGTACTCCATTCCTATTACCTAACATCTGATAAATATCTGGAACAAATGAAAAAATATAAAGGAAGGCAACTAGAGTATCCCCAGGGGGTGCTAAAGCTCCAAAGTCTTGTTCACTTACGGCTTCAGCCAGAGTAACATTGCTCTCAAATGTTTCAATTTAATTCATCAAAAACTTATTGAGTGCTGTGGGTTTCCTTAGAATTGCAAAGATATGCAAGACTCGGTTTTTACTCT
>NW_007895069.1:0-522 GCF_000696425.1 Galeopterus variegatus
CAAATGTTGGAAATGTTTTCTTCCCTTCCTTCCTGTTTCAAGAGACACCCATTAATCCTCCATGAGGAGCATGGAGCAGTGTTGGGCGCCAAAATCCCTTTGTAGCAGTGGCCACCTTTCCCGTCCTCACCCTGAATGCTTCGGTGACTGCACACTGCCCATGTTCCCCACACGCATCCCTCTGGGTCTCGCTTCTGTGCCTTTGCTGGTCTACACTGCTGACCCTGTGGCCTTTGTCTGGCCACTGAGCCCTGGTTCTACAGGATGTCAGATGTTAGCATGCAGAAATACCACCTGGGAAGCTTGTTAAGAAGCATTATTCCAGGGTCCAGCCCCAAGAGTGCATTATTCCAGGGTCCAACCCCAAGAGATTCTGACTCAGTAAGCTTGGCCCTGGGCCTAGGCATCTGCATGACAGCAACATCTCAGGTGATTCTGAATTGGTGGTCCAGGGATCACACTCAGAAATGCTGTTTACATCCTGCCCCTGAGAAGGCTTCTGGCTTCTCCTAAAGATATCCA
>NW_007895070.1:0-522 GCF_000696425.1 Galeopterus variegatus
TCTTTGACAAAGGCACCAAGCCTATACACTGGGGAAGAGACTGCCTCTTCAGCAGATGGTGTTCGGATAACTGGATATCAATATGCAGGAGAATGAAACCAGACCCATACCTTTCACCATATACTAAAGTCAACTCAAAATGGATTAAAGAATTAAATATACACCCTGAAACAATAAAACTTCTTAAAGAAAACATAGGAGAAACACTTCAGGAAATAGGACTGGACACAGACTTCATGAACACGACCCCAAAAGCATGGGCAACCAAAGGAAAGATAAACAAATAGGATTATATCAAACTAAAAAGCTTCTGCACAGCAAAAGAAACAATTAACAGAGTTAAAAGACAACCAACAGAGTGGGAGAAAATATTTTCAAAATATATATCTGACAGAGGATTAATATGCAGAATATACAAGGAACTCAAACAACTTTACAAGAATAAAACAAGCAACCCAATGAAAAAATGGGCAAAAGAGCTAAATAGGCATTTCTCTAAGGAAGATATATGAATAGCCAACA
>NW_007895071.1:0-522 GCF_000696425.1 Galeopterus variegatus
TTTTTGTTGCTGCCTGATTTCAATATTACCTGTTTCCAGGAGGAGTTTGACACATGGGGATTTCTGAGTTCAGATAGCTGTGTATGGGTTGTTAAGTTAAACTGGTTCTGCTAAAATAATCCTAACCACATGCAAAAAAAGTGCTTAATTTATGCTAACAATTATAAAAGGTAGTATTTTTGTTTGAAAAGGAAACTGACTTGTTTTAATAAATGGCTTCCTTATAAGTCATGATTAGTCTACTTTTTGTTTAGTCAAAAAGATGCAGCTGTGATACTACAGCAAAATAGCAGCCAACAACCCACAAAAGGAGCCAGTGAAAGTAACTGATGTGCATTTACATCTCACTTTTATTATAATTTGTGGACTACAATAGGTGGACTCTTCAGTGAATTTTACCATATTTTCAGTGTTTTCTGATGTCTACATTATCAGTTCAATCAGTGTATTTAAAAATATTTTGAGGGCATAGGATTGTTTGCAAATATTGGCATTTGGAGACTTTTCATGGCTTCTCAGTGT
>NW_007895072.1:0-522 GCF_000696425.1 Galeopterus variegatus
TAAACTATAACCCCACCTATGTTCTCTTCCTGTAACTTCCTGGCCTGGAAAATAAATGCAGAAAGGGAACCCCGATTTGGAGTTAATTTCCCAAGGAAGGAATGCCTCTCACTTGAGGGTTCCAGTGGGAGATTAACCACTTTGGGGTCTCTCACTGCTCAGAGGAGATGGACTTTGAGTAAGTAATCCTTTGCATCTCCATCACCCAGGAGAAGTGGGGTGACAAATACATTGGGGGCGAAGAAACAAAGCAACCTAAAACAGTCAGAAAAAAATGGAACAAAATGGCAGTAACAAGTCCCTATATATCAGTAATAACTCTAAATGTAAATGAATTAAATGCCCCAATTAAAAGAAACAGAGTGGCTCAATGGATTAGCAAGCAACAACCAACAATATGCTGCCTGCAAGAAACTCAATTCACCTGTAAAGACACACACTGACTGAAAGTAAAGGGATGGAAAAAGGTATTTCATAGTAATGGAAACCCCCCAAAAGCAGGTGTAGCTATACTTTTATCAG
>NW_007895073.1:0-522 GCF_000696425.1 Galeopterus variegatus
ATTGGGAGAGGCAATAAATATATAAAAATGTTTAAAATCCTCAAGTCTATTATGTTTTTTTAAAAATAAATAAATGAAATTATTCACAGACAATAAAACACAAATTACAATATCAGAAAAAAAAAACACTTTTTGCTTTATTGCCTAAAAGTAGAATAACATAATATAATTTTAATCTATGATATCAACCTTATTTGTAAAGTCACTTTTCAAAAACAGTTTCTTTAGAAAATTTGAAAATGAGTTTAAGGAGTTTTCATGTTAGATCTACACTAAGATTGATCCATCTGTAAACTTTCCCTTACCTGGAGAAAGAAAAATATCAAAACTCCCATGAAGTCTTGGTGACCATACATTTTTTGGTATAATTCCAGTAGAAATAAAAGTGGTGTACCATCTCTAACTAATTGCTTTGATCTAGACTTTAACCAACTTTAACAAGTTATTTTTCTTCTTTATGCAGTCTCCTTGAGTTAGTCTTTCCAGAACCTCAGATTTAAGAGAAAAAAGTGAAAGTTGCTT
>NW_007895074.1:0-522 GCF_000696425.1 Galeopterus variegatus
AAAATAGACAAAAATTCCTGCCCTCCTGGAGCTTACACTCTAGTAAAGGGGAATAAACAATAAACAAAATAAGTAAAATATAAAATATATGGAATAGAAATATAAAATATATAGAATGGGAGGGGCCATGGGCCACCCCACCCACACCCACAACCAGGCATGCAATGGTACATGCCCAGGGTCCTGCAGCAGGGGCTGTGGGCTGCTGCCCCCACCTGCAAGAACATCTTCGAATGCATTTATAGGCCATGTGTGTTTCTTTGGGGTGTGTGTGACTCATCTGCTGGTGTCCTTCACCACATTTCTGTTAATATTTTTCTGATTCATTTTTAAGAGTTCGTTATGCATTAAGGATGTTATTCTTTGTGTGTAAATTTGTTTATCAATTGGATTTAAATTCAACTTCCTTTGTATGTTGAGAGAATAATTTCTTATCTAAACATTGAATAAAAATAAAAATAAAATAAAATATATAGAATGGAAAGAAGTGCTATAGAAAAAAATAAATTATAATTTAAAAAT
>NW_007895075.1:0-522 GCF_000696425.1 Galeopterus variegatus
TTTTGGTATTTCTCAAAGGAAGATATATGAATGGCCAACAGACACATGAAAACATGCTCAATATCACTCAGTATCAGGGAAATGCAAATCAAAACCACTTTGAGATACCATCTCACTTCAGTTAGGATGGCTGTATACAAAAAACTGTGAATAATAAATACTGGCGAGGATGCGGAGAAAAAGAAACCCTCCTACCCTGTTGATGGGACTACAAAATGGTGCAGCCTTTATGGAAAATGGTATGGAGGTTCCTCAATCAATTATAGATAGATCTACCATAGGACCCAGCTATCCCACTGCTGGGAATATACCTGAAGGAATGGAAATCATCATGTTGAAGGGATACCTGTACTCCCAAGTTTATTGCAGCTCTATTTACAATAGCCAAGAGTTGGAACCAGCCTAAATGCCAATCATCGGATGAGTGGGTAAGGAAACTGTGGTATAGCTACACAATGGAATACTACTCTGCTGTAAAAAAGAATGAAATACTACCATCCACAGCAACATGATGCACTCTAA
>NW_007895076.1:0-522 GCF_000696425.1 Galeopterus variegatus
GTTACTTGAGTTTGAAACATTTAAAATTTAAATGTTCTAAAAATTTCACTGTGGGAAAAAATGTATATGGCTTAATATGACTTAATTATAATGCACAATATATCTTTGTGTTCCTTTTTATTTTTCTTGGTAAAAATAGGCAATTACCTGCAACTATGGTCTATGTGATAACCCTCATAAACTCTTAAAATTTGTAATCACCTTTTCCTTGACACTTCTTTAAAAACAAAAAACTTCTTATTTTTTATATATATATGTTCTACTTTTCAGAATAATTGAATATCTTCAGTTTCTCTATAATTTCTTTCTAGGTTTTCAATAAACACACTAAACTGTGGATCCAAGATCTGACTCATGGAATACCTCTGCAGAACAGATACGCTTATCACTAAATTTTCCCTGGGATAATGAATCATTCCTGATCGTTAATATTTCCCTAGGGAATCTTTTTGGGGATGAATAAACAGCCAATCTGTACTTACTTCCATTATTTAGTGAGTCTAATAGTCAAGATTTTTCTTC
>NW_007895077.1:0-522 GCF_000696425.1 Galeopterus variegatus
GACCCACTCCACTCCCAGCACACCTGACTCATGTCCAGAAAAGAGACAAGCATGAAATTCTGCCTGGAGAGAAATGGGCAGGCAGCAGTCCTGGAGATTTCTAGAAGATTCCCAGAGCCCCACTTTCAGACACCCCACAGTCCCCCTAAGATCCCCTTTTCTCTATGTTTTCCCCCCTTCCATGTATTTCAACAAACGGTCAATGAGAAACCTGCACATTATCTTGAATGCACATTTGGGTTGTGAAAACAAAAGGTACAGATTCTGCAGCATTTATTACAGCTGGGTCCACCCAGATAATTAATATTCTCAGCCTGTGAGGTTTGTTTATGTTTTGAAGCCCCAGTTGACAGATAACGACGCTCATACTGGCTTCCTTTGTCGGGAACAGAGGTCACATCACAAAAAAAATATATAACTCCCTGGTTAATGGCTCACTTCAGGATTGAGACTGCTGTGTCAGAGATGTTACAAGTAAGAGCAGTTCCATGGGAAAAAGTGAGAAATTTGAAGCATTTTGAA
>NW_007895078.1:0-522 GCF_000696425.1 Galeopterus variegatus
GAAGGAGGGGCCATATATTTGTCCTAGCACACCCAGGGCTTGTCCATCCCTTTCATGTACGAAAAGGGTGAGGTCAGGCAGGTGTAAAGCAGGGGCCACGACCAGAGCCTGGTGGAGTTTTTGGAATGGCTTATCTGGTGAAGATGATAGGGGTTCATTTTGGTCTCCTTTTGCAAGGGCATATAGTGGGCGGGCCAATAAAGAGTAATTTGGGATCCATGCTCTAAAGTATCCCGCTAGGCCTAAGAAGGATAGAATTTCTGCCTTAGTTTTTGGAGTAGGTTCGGGACCTTAAAAGCTCCTTCCTATTAATGGTGATGGCCTTTCGAGAAGGGGATAATTCAAATCCTAGATAAGTGACTTCAGTGAGGGATATTTGGGCTTTAGAAGGTGAAATGCGATACCCTTTGTCTGCCAGGAAATTAAGAAGGGAAGCGGTGTTGACCTGTGATTGTTCCCATGAGGGACTACAGAGCAAAAGGTTATCCACATACTGCAGGAGGGTTGACTGTGGGTGGGAAG
>NW_007895079.1:0-522 GCF_000696425.1 Galeopterus variegatus
TTTGCTCAGTTGTTTCCAAGAAAGAGAGGAATGAGCATGTTCTTTCATCCATCCATCCCTCCACCCACCCATCCACCCATACATCCACCCATCCATCCATCCCTCCACCCACCCATCTACCCATACACCCACCCATCCATCCACCCATTGTTTCATCCATCCATCCCTCCACCCACCCATCCACCCATCCATCCACCCATCCATCCACCCATCCACCCATTGTTTCATCCATCCATCCCTCCACCCATCCATCCACCCATCCATCCACCCATTGTTTCATCCATCCATCCCTCCACCCACCCATCCACCCATCCACCCAACAATTACTGAGTATACCTGGCGCTGTTCTTTGTGCTGGGGACAGTGGGAATAAGACACACACACACCACTATTGTCGAGGAGCCTGTATTCTAGTGGGGGAGGTCAAACAATGAGCAAAGAAGAAAATGTAGAATTTTTCCGGAGGTAGCATGTGCTCTGAGGAGAATGAAGCAGGAAAGGGGGTTTGGGAATGCAGGAGTG
>NW_007895080.1:0-522 GCF_000696425.1 Galeopterus variegatus
CCCCCGCAAATATGGTCACACCGTAATACCCAGAACCTGTGGATTTTACTTTACATGGTAAAGGGAACTTCACAGATGTGATTAAGTTAAAATTCTTGAGATAGGGAGTGCTAGAGACTAAATTGTGCCCCTCTCCCAAAAACAAATTCACAAATGGAAGCCCTAATCCCTAATGTGGCTACATTTGGAGATAGGGCCTACAAGGAGGTAATTAAGGTTAAATAAGGTCACAGGGTGGGGTCCTGATCTGATAAGATTAGTGTCCTTATAGGAAGAGACACCAGAGAGCTTGCTGGCTCACTCTCTGCCCTGTGAGGACACAGTGAGAAGTGAGTTGTCTGCAAACTGAGAAAAGAGCCTGCACCGTGACCTAATTAGCCAGCACCTTGATCTTGGATTTCTCAGCCTCTGGAACTGTGAGAAATGAATTTCTATGGTTTACGCCACCCACTCTGAAATTTTGTTATGTCTGGTATGGCAGCCTAAGGTGACTAAAACAGGGAGATTCCCTGGATTATCCAG
>NW_007895081.1:0-522 GCF_000696425.1 Galeopterus variegatus
ATAGAACTGCCACTTCAGTCAGTGTCATATTCACACTGTGGTTGAATATGCTAGGCAGACCCCATCTTAATAGGAGCCAACATAATATATTCCATAATGTGTAAATGTAATCATCTCAGAAGAAGTTTTCAGGAAGTAATCCTTATCTATTTTATTACATTTTCTTTTGTTTTTATTGGTTATGAATATTCATGGGGTACACAACTGACTGTCACCACTTGTGCCCAAGATGCGATGGCCAGATCCATACTGGTGGCATGACCATTACCACAAATTGCTATTATACCCTGTGTCCCCCACCCAATTATCCCTGACCTCCCTCCCCATTCCCCTTTCTCCACTTCACTTTGTATCCCTAGGTCTGTTCTCTCCCTCTGCAATGCACCACTGTGGTCTTTCTTTCCTTCCTTCTTTCTCTCTAGGCTCCCACTTATGAGTGAGCACATGCAGTATTTTTCTCTCTGTGTTTTGCTTACTTCACTCAACATAAGTTTCTCCAAACTCATCATCGTCGTTGCGAAT
>NW_007895082.1:0-522 GCF_000696425.1 Galeopterus variegatus
AGAGAAGAGGTGAGCATCTGTGGGATTTTGTCTCCAGCACAAAATGTCACAAGACACTGGTCTTGTGGGAGCCCTGTAGCAAAGGGCCTTTGAACGTCAACTCTCTGCAGTTAGGCTGGGTGGTGCTGTCTGGGTGACCCACGTGCACCGGGACCTACACCAGGAGCCCAACTGGCTCTTGCTGTCTTATGCTCTCTCTCTTTCTTCTTTTTTCTCTCTTTTCTTTCTTACCTTTATCTTTTCTAAAGTGTGATTTTCATAATCATTAATAATCCGAGTCATGATTAAGACTCCAGTAATAATGAAGCTTATATGGAGCAAGACCCTCAACTCTGGCATTTACAATCAAGGACAGTAGGAGAAAAATTGGACTTCTGCCATTATCATCTAAGATCGAGACCATCAAGAACGCCCTAGAAAGATTATAAAGAGTTACCACTATCTCTCTTAGCAATTTCTTTCAGGTACTCATTTGCCAGAATCTATTTCTGTTTGTCCTCAATCCGGTGCTTCTCTCTGAGA
>NW_007895083.1:0-522 GCF_000696425.1 Galeopterus variegatus
TTTCCTTTGGTTGCCCGTGCTTTTGGGGTCATATTCATGAAGTCTGTGTCCAGTCCTGTTTCCTGAAGTGTTTCTCTTATGTTTTCTTTAATACGTTTTATTGTTTCAGGGTGTATATTTAAATCCTTAATCCATTTTGAGTTGATTTTAGTATATGGTGAGAGGTATGGGTCTAGTTTCATTCTCCTGCATATGGATATCCAGTTATCCCAGCACCATTTGCTGAAGAGGCAGTCCCTTCCCCAGTGAATAGGCTTGGTGCCTTTGTCAAAGATCAGATGGCAGTAAGTGTGTGGGTTGGTTTCTGGGTTCTTGATTCTATTCCGTTGATCAGTGTGTTTTTATGCCAGTACCATACTGTTTTGGTTATTATAGCTTTGTAGTATAGCTTAAAGTCGGGTAGTGTTATGCCTGCAGGTTTATTTATTTATTTTTTTTGCTCAGCATTGCTTTGGCTATGTGTGGTCTTTTATTATTTCATATAAATGTCTGGATAGTTCTTTCCATTTCTGAGAAAAATGT
>NW_007895084.1:0-522 GCF_000696425.1 Galeopterus variegatus
GTCACTGAGGTAGCCATACCAAATTGGCAACCACAGCAACATCTTAGTCAGTCAACAGTGTGAAACCTGTGGACTGTGAAATCCCCTGCCACAGTGAATAAACATCAAAAAAAAGATAACAGAAATATGAAAAATCAAGAAACTACACCACCAAAGGATAGTAACTCTCAAACTCTAGATCCTATAGAACAAGAAGCCCTTAAAATGACTGACAAGGAATTTTGAGCGGTAATTCTTTTTTTTTTTGTCTTTTGTCGTGTCCGGCAACGGATCACAACCCTCACTGTCGCGCCCGTACCGGACCGGGACCGGCAACAGGATTGCAACCCTCGGTGTTGCGTTCGCACCCTGCTCAGCCAGTGAGCGGGAACCGGTCTGAATGTGGGATCCGAACCCTCGGCGAGAGCGCCACCGCACTCCCAAGCGGCGCACTATAGCAGTGCGCCACCAGGCCGGCCCTCGAGCAGTAATTCTAAGGAAACTGAATGAGATACAAGAAAACTCAGCTAGACATCATGATGA
>NW_007895085.1:0-522 GCF_000696425.1 Galeopterus variegatus
AAAAAAAAAAATTGTTTTACTTTTTTTAATAGCTAAATAAATGTTTGATATTTCTAATTGCAAATGTACAGAAATCACACAGCCACACAGTCTTAGAACACCAACTTTCTCTGTATATTATTACGTAGTTAAAAGTCACAGCTGGAGGAAGGAGCTGTTTCAAAAGGATATCATGAACTAAATGCAGTTCAGTCATTGATTTACTTAAGAAAACCTCATTTTCAAATAACAAATCTATTCCTAAAACGTTGCAATTCAATCTAACTGTTAATGAACCTAACAACTTTTTGTTTGTTAAACTATAGATATGCAATAGGAATCTGTAATAAGATAGTTTACTAAGAAAAACATTGTGTTGTATGTTTTATTGGTATCAAATTTCCTGTTTTGTTTTTCTTCTAGTGATAAACATCTCTAATTAAGTTGTTTATTAGATTCTCAATGTTTAGACATTTGCATCTCTGTTTTCAGCAGCAGCATAAGAGAAATTTACCATCTTCTTTTTATTTACAATTATAACAA
>NW_007895086.1:0-522 GCF_000696425.1 Galeopterus variegatus
AGATATGCATTATTCACAGAGGCGTCTTCAAAGGAATTCCGTAAATTACAGGTTTTCTGAAAGTGAAAGTTCCAGAGAGCTGGCGGTGAATGCCAGGGGTGAAGAGGTGTAATCAGCGTGCACATTGTTCCTGGTTAATTTGTCCCTTATAAGTGGCTGCATTTTATGCCCCAGGAAGAAGAGCTGTCTTTGTGTTTCCTCAGCACTGCCTTCACCTCTTCCCAAAGACAGTCTAATTCAGTGGTTGACCCTGGAGCTTTTAGAATGCCAGTGCCAGGGTAACACCCCCGAGGCTCTTCACTGATCTGGAGTGGGGCTTGGGCTTCAGTAGTTTTTAATCTCCCCAGTTGATTCTTCTATGCAGCCAGGGTCCAGAAAGTGAACCAATCCCTATAATTCCTTAAGAGATTTGTACATTTATATATGTATAAATACAAAGAGAGACAGGCAGACAGACAGATTTATTTTAATGAATTGACCCCTGTGATTGTAGGAGCTAGCAAATCTCAAATCTGCAGGGCA
>NW_007895087.1:0-522 GCF_000696425.1 Galeopterus variegatus
TGTTGTTTTCCCAAACCTTTACCAGGACTATATCCTTGAGCTAACATTTGAGCAGTGACTAGTTCATTAGGGCTGCACATTCTCACCTTCATTTGGGAAAGCAAATCTCTTCCCCATAAATTCACTGGAAGTGAAGGAATAATATAAGGCTGAATAAAACCTGAATTATTTTCTTTATAGACCATTTAAGAAGTTCAGAGCTTTGTTTTGGATTATGACTCTGTCCAATTCCAGTCAAATTAGTAAAGGTATCATGCAGGGGCCATGATGCAGGCCAGTCTTCTTGTCTAATAATTGTAACATCAGCTCCAGTATCTATTAACCCAGTAAACCGTTTTCCATCTAACCATAAGGTCAGGGAAGGTTTTTGGCAAGTAATTTCTTGAACCCAATAGGTATCTGAAGAGCCAAAGGTATTTAAGCCCCTTGGTTTTTCATAAGTTTGATTATTGGTCTTAAGGAAAGGAAGTAAGACAAGCTGAGCTATCCTTTCACCAGGAGAGATCGTAACCACCTTGTCAT
>NW_007895088.1:0-522 GCF_000696425.1 Galeopterus variegatus
GGCAAGCCACCTGGGAACTGCTTCAAATGCGGTCAACCGGGCCACTGGGTATGGGCCTGTCTTAACCCCGGGCCTCCTCCTGGGCGCTGTCCTCACTGCAAACAGCCAGGTCACTGGGGGATTGACTTCCACTCACCAGAGAGGGAGTGGTCCAGTCCCTAACCCATAACCTTTAGCTCTGCAGCCATCCCTATCAGAGCTTCTCGGCTTTGCCCAAGAGGGGGACTGATGATGCCCAGGGCCCAAGGCCTCCACAGAGATTAACACGTGTGAGTCCAGGGTAACACTCCTCATAGCAGGTAAGCTGATCTCCTTTGTTATTGATGCAGGGGCCACTTACTCTACTCTTCCTGTATATGCAGGACCAACAACCCTGTCCTCTATCACAATAGTAGGGGTCATGGGATCAGAATACCAACCACGGATCACTCAACTCCTTTCCTGCACCCTACATCACACCTAATTCACACACAAATTTTTAATAATGCCTCAATGCCCAGCCCCCTTACTGGGATGGGACGT
>NW_007895089.1:0-522 GCF_000696425.1 Galeopterus variegatus
GTGAGCGGGAACCGGTCTGTATGTAGGATCCGAACCCTCGGCGGGAGCGCCGCCGCGCTTCTCAAGCGGCGCACTATCGCAGTGCGCCACTGGGCCGGCCCCGAGCTAGACCATTCTTTGATGCTCTGTTTTCTTTCCACACCGTGTGGTCACCCTGGATGGGTACCATTGTGGTAAATCATGCTTTAAGAGTCAGATTTCAAATTCGGGATCTGTTGCTACCTACCTAATCTTTTTGAAAAACATGTTATCTCTTTTATCCTTAGTTCCTCCAGCAGTAAAATTAGTGTAATAATATCAAATAGAAGATTTTGGTCAGAATTATTGTGTTGCGTAGAATCTAACATGTGATTGATTGTAATGCAATTATTTTATGTGCAACTAACAAAAGAAAAAAAAAACACTGTCAGTCAAACAGTAGTATAATATCACTAGCTGTAAGTTGTATTCTGATTTTGTCAATGCTAAAATTTGAAATCTTGGAACCAATGAGACACAACAAGTTAAATGTTTAATGTTATG